>NC_079444.1:16419287-16481787 GCF_903798145.1 Danio aesculapii | reverse complement strand
TAGATAGATAGAGATAAATACTGTTTTTAAATCAGAAATTATGTTTTCCTCTATTTTAGGGTAAGCTACAGAACAGCCTATCGCAGAGGTGAGAAGACAATGCATCGGCGCAAGTCTCAGTGCTGCCCAGGTTTCTACGAGAGCGGAGATATATGTGTTCGTAAGTATAACTCTGTTACCTGTACAGACTCTTCTTATTCTTTTTTGGGAATGGCTCTACCCATTGTGCCTTGTTCCAATTATTTCAATTAAACTTTCAAATCCTCTTTATTTCTATAGCACTTTTACAGTGTAGATTGTGTCAAAGCACCTTAACATAGAAGATTATAGTAAATTGAACCAGTGTCAGTCCAGTTTTCAGAGTTGAAGTTCAGTTTAGTTCAGTTCAGTGTGGTTTAATTTTCACTTCTGAAAGTCCCAATACTGAAGAGCAAATCCATCGATGCGCAGCTCTACAAGTCCCGAACCATGCAAGCCAGTGGAAACAGCAGTGAGGAACAAACTTCACAATTGACGAAAGTGAAGGAAAAAACCTCTAGAGAAACCAGGCTCAGTTGGGCACGACCATTTCTCCTATGGCCAAACTTCTTGTGCAGAGCTTCAGTCTAGGCGCTGGAGGCTGAAGAAAGCTGGACATCCATCGTGTAGAAGCTGCAGGAGGTCACCAGCTGGTGCACAGGCTGGCCCTTTAAGATCAATGCTAAGATTCGTCGGCACTGGGGTCTTACAGGAATCTCTCCACTCCTCCATGACCAAAGCAGCTGCTCAGGATATGGCCTGGTCCAGGATTATGGAAACCTCTGGAATAAAAATAACATAAACATAAGCGCAGATGCCATTAAAATTATAATGTCTTTTGGGAAGTGTTCCTGGCACTGGTTGCCCTAAATAATGCAGACTAACAATCTTTTAGAGGATTAGGATTTCAAAAGCATTTGTGTTTTATGTGTATGCTACTGCAAAGAGATGTGTCTTTAATCGAGTTTTAAACTGACAGAGTGTGTCTGCTTCCCGAACTGTGAAGACTGTTCCAGAGTTCAGGTGCCAGATATGAGAAATATCTACCGCCTACAGTTGATTTTGATATTCTGGGAATAATCAATTGTCCAGAATTAACTGAGCGTAGTGGACATGAGGGGCTATAATACACCAGGAGCTCCCTCAAAAACTGGGGAGCTAGGCCGTTTAGGGCTTTGTAGATAGTGAATAAAATTTTATTATGCCCATTATTGCATTTATAATGCTTTTCAAATGTTTGAAATCATTGCAGTTTCAAGCAAGGATCTTTAAATTGCTAAAAAAGAAAAGTGAAGTACTTGACAAAAAAATGTAGTAACATTAATTTGTAATGTTTTTAAACATATTGTTGTTGGTGATTTTCAGTATTACAGTGTATTTCATATTCTGTTGGCCCAAATTTTCAAGACTCTAGTTCAAAACATACATCTGACTTTTGTGGGCAGTTGAACTTTTCCTACAGTTTTTTCCGTAGCTTTGGTGCATTTTGGTATGCTTTTGGTAGAGTTAATGCATTTCTCAAAATAATTAGTCATTTGTGCACATCATAGTAGCAGTTTCTCATTCCTTCCAACAAATTGCAAATGCTTTTGGACATGCATCAATCACTTTCATGCAACTCTCTGCTGTTTTATAACTATCATTTGCTTATGTCATGTCAGTCAAAATTAACTAAACTTGTGAATGCTGAATAGTCATTCCATATAAAACTAATAGTCCTCATTTCATTTCTTGAGTCATTACATACAAAAATGTTGAACTAGTTGTCAAAATCTGTCAAGCAAATCTTATACAAAATTTTATTTTATTTTTTCCTGAAAATGTCTTCTAAATTGAACAATTTCATGAATGATTTACAGATCTATGTATGTTCAGTTCCAATATGTACTGCAATATTGTTTACAGTTGTGCACAGCTCTACCCAAGGGAAGTTTATGTTTGTTGTAAATAAGGGTGTATTTATTCTTTTGCACAATTTTGTGAATAAATTGGAATTGCAAAAATGTGAAACATACATATTCAGTTTCTTGTACTCAGATACCTCACTAAATGCAGTGATGTCTAGCTTTACTGTAGTTTTCAAATAGCTGTGCAAATAGTATATAGTGCTGTCTTGAGCATTTTCAGGAAGTGTCACCCAAATCTGATATTTTGCATTGGAAAAAATGTGCAGAGTAAACTGTCATAATGAAAAGATGACAAAGCCGTTTGACTATCTTGTTCATAAACAATGGAGTCAGGACTTTTCATCTTGATGACACTGACACTTTCATTGACATAAAAACTTGCTTTTCAGGAATGAGCTATCCATTTTGAGCTAGTGACATGCTTTTGCAGGTTACCTAGGTTTTGCAGTTTGTACTAATTGTTTTGAGAAATGTATTAACTGTTGTGCAAATGTAAATAGTGTTGTGAGAAATGAACCAAAGCCACTGATAGATAGATAGATAGATAGATAGATAGATAGATAGATAGATAGATAGATAGATAGATAGATAGATAGATAGATAGATAGATAGATAGATAGATAGATAGATAGATAGATAGATAGATAGATAGATAGATAGATAGATAGATAGATAGATAGATAGATAGATAGATAGATAGATAGATAGATAGATAGATAGATAGATAGATAGATAGATAGATAGATAGATAGATAGATAGATAGATAGATAGATAGATAGATAGATAGATAGATAGATAGATAGATAGATAGATAGATAGATAGATAGATAGATAGATAGATAGATAGATAGATAGATAGATAGATAGATAGATAGATAGATAGATAGATAGATAGATAGATAGATAGATAGATAGATAGATAGATAGATAGATAGATAGATAGATAGATAGATAGATAGATAGATAGATAGATAGATAGATAGATAGATAGATAGATAGATAGATAGATAGATAGATAGATAGATAGATAGATAGATAGATAGATAGATAGATAGATAGATAGATAGATAGATAGATAGATAGATAGATAGATAGATAGATAGATAGATAGATAGATAGATAGATAGATAGATAGATAGATAGATAGATAGATAGATAGATAGATAGATAGATAGATAGATAGATAGATAGATAGATAGATAGATAGATAGATAGATAGATAGATAGATAGATAGATAGATAGATAGATAGATAGATAGATAGATAGATAGATAGATAGATAGATAGATAGATAGATAGATAGATAGATAGATAGATAGATAGATAGATAGATAGATAGATAGATAGATAGATAGATAGATAGATAGATAGATAGATAGATAGATAGATAGATAGATAGATAGATAGATACCAACTCAAAGAGACATTTTTGAGCCTGAAAGACTCTTTTGTATGTTTGCAGTAATGTGACTGTAATCACATGCCTCTAAACTCGAGGATGCATTAACTTTCTACCATGATAGATAACTTCACCATCACGATAATTCTGGCACACTGATATGAGGGTATTTGGTGAATAATGTTAACATTCTTTCAGTTCTCTGCACTGAGGCTTATAATGTGATAATGTCTGATCGATCTCACCACACATATATGTGACAATCACAATCAGTTATAAGATTATTTGATGTTTGACGTACACTTATAAAGCACAGGATTTGTGGCCAGTGAGATTCCAGAGTGGACTGGGATTCCTAGACTTGTAGTCTCTTTGTACTATATCTCATGGGTTTTATGTGGTTTCTGCTTATGTTTGTTTGCTGCTCTCCTCATTGAAGGACTGAAACCTGACCTTACTCTCTCTTGTTTTCGCTGTAGCCCACTGTGCTGAGAAATGTGTGCATGGCCGATGCGTGGCCCCCAACACCTGTCAGTGTGAGCCAGGCTGGGGAGGGGCCGACTGCTCCAGCGGTAAGTTCTGCAGCTGTGCCTGTCTATCTCTTTCTCTCTCACAAACACTCTCTTTTTTGTCTCTTGTATAATTACTCTAAACTCCATTTTTAGTGTCTTAAAACGTGAATCTAATCGAGTGACAAAAGCCATTAAGAATTCAGTCTGAGCTTTGAAAAAAAAAACACTGTAATTACTCTGTTGATTTATCAAAAACAGCAAGTGCAATCACAATTTCAATAATCCGTTTTCACACATTTTTTTTTTTGGTCTCATAGCAAATAGAATAAACTTAGTAATAGATCATTTCACAGCCAATTAAGTTGATTCAAATCACCTGTACCACATTACTTTGGACTGTGTGGAAAACCGGAGCACACAGAGGAAACCTATGTGAACACAAGAAGCACACGCAAACTCCACATAGAAATGCCGAGACTGGAACCGGGGACCTTCATGCTGTGAGGTGATGATTTACTAATTAGAGTAGTCATTTAAAGGGCACCTATGGTGAAAAATCTACTTTACAAGCTGTTTGGACAGAAATGTGTGTAAGTATAGTGTATAAACTGTCATATTGGGGTGAAATAAACACACCCAGTCCTTTTTTTTAAATTTAACAACATAAAAACGTGTGCAAAGCTTAGAGCGCTGTCTCTCTCTGTGTGTGTGTGTGTCTGCGCTATGTGTGTGTGTGTATGTCTGCGCTATGTGTGTGCATGTGTGTCTACGCTATGTGTGTGTGTATGCGCTATGTGTGTGTGTCCATGCACTATGTGTGCATGAACTTTGTAATGACATTGTGTGTGACTCATTCTTGCAACTCCACAAAAAATGCATCAAATACTGATTGTTAAAGTTCTTACTGTAGTATTTCTTACAAACATGACGTGAGATCTGCTTCCTGAGGCAGCCGAGGGCGGTGATTGCTGACAGGCACGTGGGAACGGTGGGCGGGGAGGACTAGCCTTAAAGGCCCAATACAAAAAAACAGCAAAAACTTTTTTCCAGATATAATATAGACACTTCAAACAGCTATAATAAATAATCTGTTGGGTGTTTTGAGCTGAAACTTTACAGACACTATCTTGGGACACAAAATACTTATATTAAATATGAAAAAAGGGGTAACCTATGTGCCCTTTAATAATTTTCTATGTTTGTTATATCTGATATGTGTATTTTGTATTTGCGTTTGTTTTTCTTTATACATCTTTTTTTAAATGTGTTGCAGAATCAAAATTGGAATACATGTTTGTTTTGAAAAAAGCAAACAAACAATAAAAATCATTATCAACACATTAAATAATGTTTGTTGTAATGTCTGAAATGAAATACAAGTTATAGTATTATTGGAAATCACTACTTTATATTTTTTATTTGCGTTTTCCATACTGTCCCAACATTTTCTGATTTGGGGTTGTACATAACAATACTAATGAGATCAGATGGCACACTAGGTTTTTGCTTCATATCAGACACGTGTGTGTGGGGGTATGTGAAAAAAATAGTATTTTTAAAACATGGCTAAACAAATCTTATTATAAAATATTATTTAATAAACCTCACCAAGTAATTCTGATGTATTATTGTGCCATGTTGTAAGAAATGAACTGTACACATAAAAATATAGATGAAATATTAACTTGACAAAGGCCAATAAAAATATAAAAGATAAAGTACAAAGAAAGACATGATGGTAAAGAAAGACAAACTGCCAAAGAATGTTTGTCCTAATGATCACTAATGGCCAGAAACATTTGTAACATCAAAAGTATGTACAGTTGAAGTCAGAATTATTAGCCCCCTTGTATATTTTTTCCTCAATTTCTGTTTAACAAAGAGAAGATATTTTCAACACATTTCTAAACATAATAGTTTTAATAACTCATTTCTAATAACTGATTTATTTTATCTTTGCCATGATGACAGCTTAAAGTGACATTTAAAGGCAAGTTATTGTATAACGATGGTTGGTTCTGTAGACTATGAAAAAATATAAAGCTTAAAGGGGCTAATAATTTTGACCTTAAAATGGTTTTTAAAAAATTAAAGACGGCTTTTATTCTAGCCAAAAGAAAACAAATAAAACTTTCTCCTGAAGAAAAAATATTATCGGACATACTGTGAAAATTTCCTTGCTTTGTTAAACATCATTTGTGAAATATTTAAAAAAGAAAAAAAATTCAAAAGGGGCTAATAATAGTGACTTCAACTGTATGTATCAGAAAGATAAAAAAATGATGTGTATCTGAATAACAGGGTCATAGATAAATCAGCAAAATAGACATGATGCACAGAACAAAATTAGCTTAAAAAAAAGATAACGATATGGGCAGACAGACTATCAGGAGTCTTGAGTTTCAACTCTTATTGTTTGGTTCGGGTCTTTGCATGCCTCAGGCCCTAAACCCACTTGGCTGGTCGTGATTAGTTGACCATAGCAAATCTAAATTCTGGTTTTATTACAGTGGTACATTAACAAGGATTGGCAGTATGGTTGCAGTCAGCTGTGATATGACTTTAATTCCCTCTGAAGACTCATTGTATCTGGCCTTTCCGGGCCACAAGATGCCAACAAAACACCCTGCAATGAATTGAGGCTGAGAGAATAAAGGTCTTTCTTGAACCGCAAAGAGCAAAACAAAGTGAAAGGAATGATTGGCCAGAAAGACAGGAAATGACCTCAGGGCTCAGCTCATGTGATGTCAGATCTAGGCCAGGGCAGCACAATATCACAACATACTCAAATTTTACTTGCCACAAATCCTTTATTCACAAGTAAAAAGTGCTTTTTGTTTTTTACTTTTTAGGCCATCTTTATTAATCTTTTTTCTTAAACGTAAACGACCCATTTGCTTCCCGCTATTTTTAGCTGTCCAAAAATGCCCCCGATACTACTTGACATAGTGAACCGATTAAAAAAAACCTTGCACATTTGGTAAGTGAAGCTTAAATCCAACAGTATTTGCTAATGTACTGACTGTTGTGGCATGTTTAGTTTACACATTTAATTAATTTTTTCCCTTTGAGTAAATAAAAAAGCCATACATAATCAAAATCCTTCAAGTCTGCTTGTTCAACTGGGTCATGTAAAGCACCGATATACTGTATATATACAGTTGAAGTCAGAATTTTTAGCCCCCCTGTTTATTTTTTCCCCCAATTTCTATTTAACGGAGAGATTTTTTCAACACATTTCTAGACATAAAAGTTTTAATAACTCATCTCTAATAACAGATTTATTTTATCTTTGCCATGATGACAGTAAATAAAATTTTACTAGATATTTCTCATGACACTTCTATACAGCTTAAAGTGACATTTAAAGGCTTAACTAGGTTAATTAGGTTGACGGCGGGTAAGGGTAATTAGGCAAGTTATTGTATAATGATGGTTTGTTCTGTAGACAATCGGAAAAAAATATAGCTTAAAGGGGCTAATAATTTTGACCTTAAATTTTTTCTTTAAAAATTAAAAACTGCTTTTATTCTAGCCGAAATAAAACAAATAAGACTTTCTTCAGAAGAAAAAAATATTATCAGACATACTGTGAAAATGTCCTTGCTCTGTTAAACATCATTTGGGAAATATTTAAAAAAGAAAAAAAGATCAAAGGGGGCTAATAATCCTGACTTCAACTGTATATGTTAGTCCAATCCTATCTACTCTGAGATTAACTATGTATGTACAGTGCTCATCATATTTAAGTACACCCCTCACAAATCTATCTTTTAAATTCATATTTTAATAGGAACAACATTGTATTTGTGTATATACATTAGATTTCATCAGAACTGAAGCCAAATCTGAAGCTTATCTAACAAAATAACTAGCACACCCAAATTTATTAAAAAAAAAGGTTTAGAAAAATACTGAATACAAATTAAAAAAAAAAATTGAATTTTTTTGCAATATTTTGTTTTAATTAAATTGTATTATCTTTCAATTTCTAAATATGTTTGGTAACTAAAATATTATTTTAAGAAATATATATGTTTAATAAATCTGTTTTTGTAAATTCACCAAAATACATTGCCTATATTCACTGAGAAATGGATAAAAATCTTCATTTTCAAAATGAGCTGTACTCAATTATGCTGAGCACTGTAAATAATGATTTACAATGCATATACATTTACTTACATTTGCATGTACTGAAACGTACAATATTGATGTATTAACAGCATCTAAACATACCGTATCGATAATAATAATTTATGAGCAACTTTACAGACTTAATCCTTATGAAATTAATCCTTATGAAAACTGAAACTGCATTTTTGAATTCATTGTTGTAATATCAGTGGAATTATCTTTACAATAACAATTGTTTAATGGAGTTTATTAATTTACTTATCTGTTAAACTATAAAAAATACATTCTTTTCTGGTTCATTTGTGATTGATTTTTGGTTTAATAACTTTTTTTTGGACACTTACCATCCCCAATTTTTTTTCATTGCCTCAGGTCAAAGTTGTGCAACAATAGTACAGAATCACAGAGAAACATGTTTAAGTGCTGTTTTTTTTTCAGCAAGGTACATCACACGGTAGATGGTTAATGTGAAAATATTACACTTCCTTCTGTTCTAAGTTCCAAGTATTTTAACTGCAAAACGGTTATGTTTAAGTTGGGCAGTGTTAAAATATCTTAAAACATAAATACATTTTTCATAGTATTATAAAGGCAGTTTATTCTGCTATATCTACACCTGATAAATAAGGGACTAAGTTGAAGGAAAATTAATGAATAAAGGAATGTATAGTAAAAAAGTTTATCTACAAAAGAATTGTTATGATTTCAAATATTTGTAAATATTTCACTTTTTTAAACTATAATATATAATAATGTTTATCTTTTAAATGTTTCAGTGTGTCATTCTAAAAGTGCAAAACGTGTTTGTAGATGTAAATGTTTTTTTTACTGATACAGCACCTTCAACAATGTGTTGAGGCTGAAACCTTACTTAGAGACAACAATTTTTTTTTTTTGAATCACAGTCATATTCAATCTCAAGCTTTAGAATGATCGAAAAAGTCAGAGTATAGTGAGATTTGCAAAAGCCAGAAGTGGGAAAGTTATTCTTTGAAAACAGTTGTTCAGCCGTTTCTCTGAGCATTAATACACAGCTGTGGGATTATGAACTTCCATGCTCCATATTTTCCTAATGCTGTTGGTGGAGCAAGAGGGTCACTGAACTACAGACGAAAGTGCCTCATTGCTGACAGGGTGAAAGTGAGATGTGGTGGCTGTTGTATTTTAGTGATTAAAAATGGAACTGAAAGTGTAAGATTTGATTTGAGCTGTTTATAATTGGCTACATTCAGGATGAGATGTGCTTGCTTCTGCTTTTTTTTCTGCAAAATCTATTTTTTTCTTCAGTGTTACAGAATTTATGTTTAGTGTTGCAAGCCAACTGATCAACTGACAGATTATTGAAACATTTTTCCTTCATTCTTCAATAAATTATTGCTGTTGGTCACACTGTATATCTGTCTGTCTGTCTGTCTGTTTTACAAACATGTTTAGCCAATGAAAGGTATTAATAAGAGTGATCATATAATGGTCATATCTCCGCCGAACAAAAGTTACAGCAGAGCAGCCGAACGTCTGGTAAAAGTAAATAAATATGATGTTGTTTGAATGGGAATAGTATTATAAAAATATTATATATATATATATATATATATATATATATATATATATATATATATATATATATATATATATATATATAAAAAGGCTTATATTTGACATATACTGTATAAAGGCTATATATAACATATAAAAATTTGACACATTTGAGACTATCAGCTGTAGAAAAAAGAAAGTGCTCAAAGAAAGTTAGTCAGTAGACCCTTAACACAAGACTGTTATGATGCATTTAATGGTCATCAGCATAATTAAATCCTTGAAAGTTTTTAATATTTAGATTAAAAAAAAACATATGAACATTTATATGTATTTATGAATGTACTATATTATTTTTGTATCAAATTACAAAACACGAATTAATGCTTGTGCAAGGCTTTTGAAATGCAGGGTTTATGGGCAGGAGAGTAAATTTGACATTGTTTTCAGTTCTTTTCCTTTTTCTGAAAGTCTTTATAATGCTATCGTAATTTTTTTAATTATTTCAACAAATAGGATTGTAATTTTGTCTGTTTGATGTACTCTCCCATTCTCTGCAGTCAAAGTTTACCCAACTATGATGATTTCTGCTACAGAGACACCTGGAAAATGTGAAATGGGTAGCCTTCACTTAAATAGCCTGTGCATGCAATTTCATCTTTTATAAAAGGAGAAGCTCTATATAGCTACAACAAACTTTGTAACCACTCCAAATGAGCATTTTACTACCTACCTACCTGATAAGCTGGAATATTCCACAATCTGAAATATTGTTTATTCTATTTATATGTATCTGCAGTATGTAAAATTTTTTACAAAGATCAGATTTTTAGGCCAAGTGGATTTTATATTGTCATTTATTAATATTGTCAGTCCTGTGCTCTATTTTATCCCTGTTTGGAGATTTTCACCATTTTAAATACACATAAGGCGGCAAGGTGGCTCAGTGGTTAGCACTGTTGCCTCACAGAAAGTAGGTTGCTGGTTCGAGTCCCAACAGGGCCAGATGGCATTTCTGTGTGGAATTTGCATGTTTTCCCCATGGTCGCATGGGTTTCCTCCAGGTGCTCCGGTTTCCCCCAAAGACATGCTGTATAGGTGAATTGGAGAAAGTGAAGTGAAGTGAATAAGTGTGTGTGTGACTGAGGGGGTTTCCCAGTGCTGGGTTGCCAAAGTACTTGGTGGGTCATTCCGCTGTGGCAAGTGAAGTGGGAGGACAAGGATGTGTCAAAGACTTTACAGATGCTGGAAAAAAACGCAAAGGGGGGTGGGGGGAGTATGGGTTTGAAGCAGAATAGTCGGCAATCCAGGGGGTGTTAAAGATTGTACCAAATAGCTGAGGAACGGGGGAAGGGGTGAAATTCTGGGAGTTTTCTGGGAGAAATGACAAAATGGGAGATGGGTCTGAAAGATGGGAGACTCCCGGGAAAAACGGGAGTGTTGTGGCAGGTTTGTATAAACGGTTAAAACCTGCTTCAGACATGACAACTATGCTCATCGTGCTGTGTGTATAATTACCATTGGAAACTCATGGTACAGCACTGACTAATCACTATGGTGCACAAACTTTTGTCATAGAAGTGAAAATCAGCTTTGTGTTTTTGTGCAGCGTGTGACCAGAATCACTGGGGCCCACACTGCAGTAGCCGGTGTCAGTGTAAGAACGAGGCGCTGTGTAACCCCATCACTGGAGCGTGCATATGTGCACCCGGGTACCGTGGCTGGCGATGTGAAGACCTCTGTGACCATACCACTTATGGCAACAACTGCCAACAGAAATGTCTGTGCCAGAATAATGCTACATGCCACCACATCACAGGCGAATGCATGTGCAGTCCAGGATACACAGGAGCATTGTAAGTTTACCTGCATTTTTTGCACACAATAGAAGATGGTGCTGGAAATACCGTGACCATGGGTATAAATCCCAGGGCATGCATGAACTAAAAAGTATATCTTTAATATAAGCTGGTAAATGCATAAAAGTAAATGCTATGGTGTCTCTGTGCAGCTGTGAAGACTTGTGCCCTCCGGGTAAACATGGACAGCAATGTGAGGAGCGTTGTCCCTGTCAGAACGGTGGTGTATGTCATCATGTGACTGGAGAATGTTCCTGTCCTGCTGGTTGGATGGTATGCCTGGCTGTTACAGTTCTGAATGTGGCTCTTTTGTGAATATTTAAGCTGAAATTTATGTGATATAGTTTCATCATGTTTGCCACTAGTATTGTATTCATTATAAAATGTCTTTGCATTGAAGGAAACACTCCATTATCCATTATGTCAGTGTATTGATGTTACTTTCAGGGAATGGTGTGTGGACAACCCTGTCCGATGGGACGCTTTGGTAAGAATTGCTCACAGGAGTGTCAGTGTCATAATGGAGGAATCTGTTCGCCATCCACGGGACAGTGTGTGTGCAGTTCAGGATACACAGGAGAGAGGTCAGTACAAGATGTAGCCCTAATGCAAATGTTGAACAGAATGAAATAAACTACAAAAATAGTTAAGCTGCTCAAAAGTCAAAAAAAGAAATAAAAAAAGGTTTTTGCTGAGCAGCACAGGGGTTGCTGGTTCGAGTCAAGCATGGGCCAGTTGGAAGTTCTGTGTGGAGTTTGCATGTTCACCCCATGCTCATGTGGGTTTCCTCTGGTTGCTCCGGTTTCCCCGACAGTTCAAAGGCATGCAGAATAGGCATTGGTGGAAAGAGTACTAAAAAATCATACTCAAGTAAAAGTACCATTACTTGCCCAAAAATGTAGTGCAAGTTGTGTAAAAGTATCTGTTGTAAATATTACTTGAAGTATGAGTAAAAAGTAGTCCTTTTAAAAGTACTCAAGAGTATTGAGTATTACACTGTAAAAAGCGGATTCGTTTACATGTAATTTGTGGATGAATGTGTAAACGCAACATTTTATAGTTATTATTTAGTTATTATTTAAGGCCATTTCAGCCATAATATAGTTAAACCACCAACCTGATCTATGTTGATCCTGGAACAACATTATCATTCAATCATTCAATCATTCATTCATTCATTCATTCATTCATTTTCTACTGCTTTTCCGGGGCCGGGTCGCGGGAGCAGCAGTCTTAGGAGAGAACCCTAGACTTCCCTCTCCCCAGACATGTCCTCCAGCTCCTCCGGGTGGATCCTGAGTCTTTCCCAGGCCAGCCGAAAGACACAGTCCCTCCAGCGTGTCCTGGGCCTTCTCCGAGGCCTCCCCCCGTTGGGACATGCCTAGAACACCTCCCTAGGTAGGCGTCCAGGAGGTGTCCGAAACAGATGCCCGAGCCACCTCAGCTGACTTCTCTCGATGTAGAGGAGCATCAGCTCTACTCCGAGCTCCTCCCGGGTGACAGAGCTCCTCTCCCTATCCATAAGGATCCTGGCACCCTGTGAAGGAAACTCATTTCGGCTGCTTGTATCCAAGATCTTGTCCTTTCAGTCATGATCAAAAGCTCATGACCATAGGTGAGAGTAGGAACGTAGATTGACCAGTAAATCGAGAGCTTTGCCTTTCGGCTCAGCTTCTTCTTTACCACAACGGACCGGTACATCGACCGCGTTAATGCTGCCGCTGCTCCAATCCGCCTGTCAATCTCACGTTCCATCCTTCCCTCACTCGAGAACAAAACCCCAAGATACTTGAACTCCTCCACCTGGGGTAAGGACTTTCCTCCAACCTAGAGATGGCAAACCACCTTTTTCAGGTGGAGCACCTTGGCCTCGAATTTGGAGGTGCTGATTCTCATCCCAGCCACGTTACACTCGGCAGCAAACCGCCCCAGTACATGCTGAAGTTCCATATTCGATGAAGCCACCAGAACAACTTCGTCTGCATGGTTATACAAATAAAGGTGAATTGAATTGAATTGAATTGAATTGAATTGAATTTAATTGAATAACAAAGATGAAATCCTGTGGTCCCCGAACCCTGAATTGGTGACCAAGGGCAGCCCTGCCGGAGTCCAACATGCACTAGAAACAAGTCTGACTTATTGCTGGCAATGCGAACCAGACTCCTACATTGTTCATACAATGACGAGACACCCCTTAACAGAGTGCCTCTGACCCCATACTCCCCGAGTACCCTCCATAGAATGCCACGAGGGACACGGTCGAATGCCTTCTCCAAGTTCACAAAACACATGTGGACAGGTTGGGCATACTCCCATGAAACCTCGAGCACCCTGGTGAGGGTATAAAGCTGGTCCACTGTTCCACGGCCTGGATGAAAACCGCATTGTTCCTCCTGGATCCTAGGTTCAACCATCAGCCAGATCCTCCTATCCAGTACCCTGGCATAGACTTTCCCCAGGAGTGTGATCCCTCTATAGTTGGAGCACACCCTCCAGTCCCCCTTCTTAAAAATGGGAACCACCACCCCAGTTGCCCAGTCCAGAGGTATTGTCCCCATCCTCCATGTGATATTGTAGAGACTTGTCAGCCAAGACAGCCCCACAACATCCAGAGACCTAAGATACACAGGGTGAATCTTATCCACCCCCGCTGCTTTGCCACTGTGGAGCTTGCAAACTACCTCAGTGACCTCAGCTTAGGTGATGGGTGAGTCCACCCCTGCATCACCATTCTTCACTTATCGACCGCCCGAGGAAACCCCACACCCCCCTCTTCCCTTACCGATTGCCTCAGGAAAATCCCCCGCCTCCCCCAGCTCTTCACTTACCGGTTGCCCAACCCCTACCCCCGCTACCCCAATTTTCCCTAGAGAAAATGCTGTCCCAGTCTGCGCCTGCCGTCTGACCACATCCCCAGTCTCTATTTCAGAGGTCACTGTAAAAAATGCAGGGTTCCACACAATTCATTCATGTTGTCCAAACATAAATCAATTAAGTTACCGCATTAATGCTGCCGCTGCTCCAATCCGCCTGTCAATCTCACGTTCCATCTTTCCCTCACTCGAGAACAAAACCCCTAGATGCCTGAACTCCTCCACCTGGGGTAAGGACTTTTCTCCAACCGGGAGATGGCAAACCACCTTTTTCAGGTGGAGCACCTTGGCCTCGAACTTGGAGGTGCTGATTCTCATCCCAGCCACGTCACACTCGGCAGCAAACCGCCCCAGTACATGCTGAAGATCCATGTTCGATAAAGCCAACAGAACAACATTGTCTGCATGGTTTGGGATCGGTAGAGCTACGCATCGTTGGATTTGCTCTTCAGTGTTTGGACTCTCAGTAGTGATTTTTAAACCACACTGAACTGAGCTAAACTGAACTGAACTTAAACACTACAAACTGAACTACACTGTTCCAATTTACTATGACCTTTTATGTGAAGCTGCTTTGACACAATCTACATTGTAAAAGCGCTACACAAATAAAGGTGAATTGAATTGAATTGAATTGAATTAAATAACAGAGATGAAATCCTGTGGTCCCCGAACCGGACCGCCTTCAGGCCAAGGCTGCACTTTAAAATTCTGTCCATAAAAATTATGAACAGAATTGGTGACCAAGGGCAGCCCTGCCGGAGTCCAACATGCACTAGAAACAAGTCTGACTTATTGCTGGCAATGCGAACCAGACTCCTACTTTGTTCATACAGGGACGAGACACCCCTTAACAGAGCGCCTCTGACCCCATACTCCCCGAGTACCCTCCACAGAATGCCATGAGGGACACGGTCGAATGCCTTCTCCAAGTCCACAAAACACATGTGGACAGGTTGGGCATACTCCCATGAAACCTCGAGCACCCTGGTGAGGGTATAAAGCTGGTCCACTGTACCATGGCCTGGACAAAAATCACATTGTTCCTCCTGGATCCTAGGTTCAACCATCAGCCGGATCCTCCTATCCAGTACCCTGGCATAGACTTTCCCCGGGAGTGTGATCCCTCTATAGTTGGAGCACACCCTCCAGTCCCCCTTCTTAAAAATGGAAACCACCACCCCAGTTGCCCAGTCCAGAGGTACTGTCCCCATCCTCCATGCGATATTGTAGAGACAGCCCCACAACATCTAGAGACCTAAGATACACAGGGTGAATCTCCACTGCGGAGCTTGCAAAATACCTCAGTGACCTCAGCTTAGGTGATGGGTGAGTCCACCCCTGCATCCCCATTCTTCACTTATCGACCGCCCAAGGAAACCCCCCACCCCCCTCTTTCCTTACCGATTGCCTCAGGAAAACCCCCCGCCTCCCCCAGCTCTTCACTTACCGGTTGCCTAACCCCTACCCCTGCTACCCCAATTTTCCCTAGAGAAAATGCTGTCCCAGTCCACGCCTGCCGTCTGACCACATCCCCAGTCTCTATTTCAGAGGTCACTGTAAAAAATGCAGGGTTCCACACAATTCATTCATGTTGTCCAAACACAAATCGATTAAGTTAATAAGTTGTCCCAATGAAATCTCAAGAATTGTGTTGTTTCAGCTCATTTTAAATGAGTTGTTTGAACAATATTTTTTTTTTTTTTTGAGAGAAGCTGAATGAGCCACCAACTATTCCAGCATATGTTTTATACAGCGGATGCCCTTCCAGCTTCAACCCAGTGCTGGGAAACACCCATAAACACACATTCACACAAACTCATACACTACGGCCAGTTTAGTTCAATTCAATTCAATTCACCTATAGTGCATGTCTTTGGACTGTGGGGGAAAACAGAGCACCCAGAGAAAACCCACTTAAACAGAGGGAGAACATGCAAACTCCACACTGAAATGCCAGCTGACCTAGCCGGGACTCAAACCAGCGACCTTCTTGCTGTGAGGCAACAATAAATAATTAGTAAAGCATAAAAAATATAGAAATAAAGAAAAGATAAATAAATACAAGGGTTACATTATACAATCGATGCATTATATAAATAAATAAAGTAGAAGAAATTTGTCGCTAGACATGGTTTCAATGGTTTCAGTTTTGGTCTTATTAAATAGTGCTGTTGCACAAGTCATTATTCTAAGGAGGCTGTTAATCCAGTTTGTTTTTGCACACTAATACTTGTGCATTGTAAACCGGTTCTGTATTACTGTCACTTCTGCAGATGTTAAACCTGTGAACAACATTCTCTTTTGTAGTAAATTTGCTCAAAATATATATCTGTAGTATATATAAAAAATATAGTATTAACAGTTAAAGTCAGAATTGTTAGCCCCCCTTGGAATTTTTCTTTCTTTTTTAGCTATTTTCCAAATGATGTTTAACAGAGCAAGGAAATTTTCACAGTATGTCTGATAATATTTTTTTCTTCTGGAGAAAGTCTTATTTATTTTATTTCAGATAGAATAGTTAGAATAGGTCAAAATTATTAGCCCCTTTAAGCTTAAATTTTTTCAATAGTCTACAGAACAAACCATAGTTATGTAATAACTTGCCTAATTACCCTAAACTGCGTAGTTAACATAATTGACCCAGTTAAGCCTTTAAATGTTACTTTAAGCTGAGTACAACTGTCTTGAAAAATATCTAGTCAAATATTATTTACTAACATCATGGCAAAGAAAAAATAAATCAGTTATTAGAAATTAGTTATTAAATCTATTATGTTTAGAAATGTGTTGAAAATATCTTCTCTCCGTTAAACAGAAATTGGGGAAAAAATAAACAGGGGGGCTAATAATTCAGGGGGGCTAATAATTCTGACTTCAACTGGATATCTGACGTTTCTTACTTGAATTGATCTACCTGAAAGATGTAAAACAGCCATAAACAATAGGTCGACCTAAAGTTTTGTAGTTTATGATTAGCCTTTTCTTTTAATTGTAAAACAGAATGTCTAAAGTTTATACTGGACTAGGTTTGCTGTGGTATAGAATTTGTGGGTGAGAGAGGGTGTTTATGCTGTAAGATTATATTATAATGCCATTATTCATCAGACTATTTATCATAGTGAACAAACATCACACAGGATACCTTAGAAACATTAGAAATACAGAAGTGTGTGCTGATTCCCATTATGCTCTATAGTCATTGTCACTGGCATTGTCAGAATGGCATTTAATCATATGCATGCAGATAAATCAATGCAGCAGTTGGTCCTTGTTTCTCATCCAGCAGCAGCATAATGTGTAATTACAGTATGAGTGAGCATGCAGCATGTATTTAAACTGCAGAAATAGAAATGCAAGTGCATTTTTATGACTTAATAAGTGCCTTGGCTTCACCAGACGTCACTGTTACCTCCGGTTTACCCTGATTTCACCACACCCTACCGGCTGCAGAATAATCGCTTAACAGCCGCAGGGAGGAGCGCGCTTATGTATGTGTGTGTTTAAGTGGTTGAGTTTCGAAGAGACTGCCAGGATCTGCATACGAGAGGTTATTAGGGGGATACTGATAAGTCTCTAAATCTCTAAATCAGCATCTCTCTCATGCACTGATCTGGATTGAGGTTGTTTTCTGATTGTTGAACACATCAGCTACTACAAGTGAAGATAAGCATGACCTTGTAACATGTTGAATTTCTTCTATCACTAAATTCTGATCCTCAGGGACTGATAGAAGCTTCATTATGAGCTCAGACAGCACAACACAAAGCAGATGTTACATTCTTTAGATAGTTTTTATGGTGCTTATGTAATGAATAACCCCTGTAATCACATTTTACAAGTGAAACTCAAATGTAATTGCAAGGGAATTAAAAATGTTCTTTATTCTTTTTTTTAATTTTATTTATTATATATGGAGCTTTAAATTAATTGATTTCATAGTTTAGAAAAATCTTTTGAAACTTTCCTGTTCACAAATTTAATTCACTCTGCATCTGTGAGCACTCTGGGAGTAACTCAGAGGTTTGTGATAAATGGTTGTAAAGATTTGTAATCACTGAATGGAGATATGTGACATCAGTGGTGTTGAGTGAGGTTTCCCTGAAATATCACAGCCTGCAGTACAATCAGTTATCGGTCACACTTTACAATAAGGTTCATTAGTTAATGTTAATTAATGCATTTACTAACATGAACAAACAATGAACAATACATTTACTACAGTATTTGTTCATGTTAGTTAACGTTAGTTAATGAAAATACAGTTGTTCATTGTTAGTTCATGTTAACTCACGGTGCATTAACTAATGTTAACAAGCATGGACTTGGATTTTAATAATGCATTAGTAAATGTTCAATAATGATTAATAAATGCTGTGCAAGTGTTGTTCATGATTAGTTCATGTTAGTAATTGCATTAACTAATGAACCTTATTGTAAAGTGTTACCCGGTTATCTCATACTCTTTTATGTGTGCATGTGCCATAGCATTTCCTTCAGCTATCAATTAATGCTCCCATTGCTTGCTACTTACAAAAAAACATTGAACTTGATGCATTGAGACTATGAAAGAACAATAAGAAATGATTCAACTTCAAAAACAAAGTTAAAAATTGCATAAAATTTCAGGGTTCATATGCAAAAAGTGCCATCAGAAATTTGCGTCTAAAATTTGCATTTCATGAGAGATTTCTGTGTTCAGGTTAAGTAATTTCACTTTAATGACAATGGTATAGGTTTAGGTTCTTTAAATTTACTGTAAACTGAAAAAAAAAAAACACTTGAACTCTTAATTTACTTTTACGCATTACAGTTTTTCTCAGTCGGTACATTTCTCAGATCAGAATTGAAATGTGTGAAACAGAAGTCCATTTCTCAAAATATTGTGTACAAATAGCAAAACACCACGGATTACCTGCAAAACACAGTCTGTTTCTCAGAATCCTTAGTTCATCTCTCAAAACTAAATTTCTGTGGCAATGAACATGGAATTGCCACCAGAATGACAAGTTCTTGTGTCCTTGTCATTGTGTGTATGGATAAAAAGGTCAAATTACTTAGTCATCTTGTCAATATAACAAATACTCTGGAGGGTTGTTCTGAGGAAACTACAGCTAATTTTATGTATTTATTTATTTTGCTGTTTGTTATTTTGCTAATTTGTTGACGGTTTATTGTGATAGAGAAAGGAAAAGACAGCACTGCATAGCACAAAGAAGAAAAAACAACAACAACAACAACAAAAAAATGTGAACATAGGACAATCTCCTTTCAGATGCACCTTCAAAGTTCAAATTCACCTGTGAGAAATATACAGTGTTTCTCAATTGCTTTGGCACATTTTTCAAAACAGACTTAGCATTCTCTAAACTGCCAGTGCAAATCTCAAAACTATTTACTGGAACTTCAGAACTTTATTGCACGTGTGCAAAATGGAGTTACTCACCCAAAACCTTTTATTCATGTTTCAAAACCTAGTTGTCATGTCAGTAATTTGGCCAAGGCCAAGTGTTTTTGTCATCATGTCTTACCAAACTTGATTGATAAATAGATAACGCAAATTGTATTGCAACTAAAGGTCATTTACCACTTTAGCAGACAATTCAATCAATGTCAATATGAGATATTTATGGTGAAAATGTGCATATACAAATGTTCGATAATTAAATAAACAGTTTTGAGTTTGATGGCTTACACAATATAAAACGATTGAGAAGTTGTGAAGAGTTTGACAGTTTAAAGTTTTTCTCAGTCACTTTGGTGCATTTCTCACAACACTATTTACAGTTGCAGAACAGTTAATGCATTTATCAAAACAATTAGTCATTTGTGCACATCATTGTAGCAGTTTCTCATTCCTTCCAACAAATTGCAAATGCTTTTGGACATGCATCAATAACTTTTACACATTTGCTTATGTCATGTCAGTCAAAACTAACTAAACTTGTGAATGTACTAATTTCGTAACTTGAGTCATTACATACAAAAATGTTGAACTAGTTTTATAAACTAATTTTATAAACAATTAAAAAAGTGTAGTATATAGGGCTGTCTTGAGCATTTTCCAAAAGTGTAATCAATTTCTGACTTTTTTGCATTGGAAATAATGTAGAGAGTACACTGTCATAATGAAAGCATGACAAAGCCGTTTGACTATCTTGTTCATAAACAGGCAGGACTCTTCATCTTGATGATGCTGACATTTTCATTGACATGAGTACTTGCTTTTGAAGAATGAGCTATCCATTTTGAGCAAGTGGCATGCTTTTGCAGGTTATCAACTAGGTTTTGCTGTTTGTACTAATTGTTTTGAGAAATGCATTAACTGCATTAAATGAGAATATGCAATTACTTTTGGTTCAAACTAGACATTTGTACTTACTATTTGCACGCACGCGCCAAAGCATTAGCAATTTGACTACATAAATAAGAAATGGCACTCTGAATTGAACAATAAGCCAATTGTTCAGAGATCTAAACTTATTGTTTTGAAAGATAAAATTCGAGAATCGAGAATTGAGCCAAAGCAACTGAGAAAAACTAACAATTGTAGACAGATTCACAAAAGAGTACAATGGAAATGTATAGGAAAATACATTATGACTGCTTCATTCATTCATCTTCTTTTCAGCTTAGTCGCTTTATTAATCTGGGGTTGCCACAGCAGAATGAACCGCCAACTTATCCAGCACATTTTACACAGTGGATGCCCTTCCAGCCACAACCCATCACTGGGAAACACCCACACACTTTCATTCACACACAAACACCATGGACACTATTTAGCTTACCCAATTCACCTATACCGCATGTATTTGGACATGTGGGAGAAACCAGAGCACCCGGAGGAAACTTACGCGAACATGGGGAGAACGTGCAAACTCCACACAGAGATGCCAACTGACCCATTCGAGGCTCGAACCAGTGACCTTCTTGCTGTGAGGCGTCAGCACTACCTACTGCGCCATCGCGTCATTATGTCGTTATGACAACTTGTTCAGCCATTTGGCATGTTGCCATGACCAAGTGATTAAATGTTGTGGGGGGTAAGACTATTCATCAGAGACAAAAATAATCAATTTTGATCAACATGACATAAGCAATTGATAACGTGGGAAACATCAGAGAATTGCACGTACTCATTTACATGGGTGTACAAAAGCATTTGCAACTTGTTCAAAAGAATGAGAACTGCTTTTTTGATGTGCACAAGTGACACAATGATATGGAGATTGAACAGGTAATTTTGTGAATTTCAATTCTGATCTGAGAAATGTACCAGTGTAACAGACACTTTTATCCAAAAGTGAGGATTAAAGAAGCACAGCAAATCATCAATTATTATTATTATTATTATTATTATTATTATTATTATTAATATTTCTTTCTCTGAGGATACGAGAATACTATCTGAGCATGTTATTAAGGTGCTATTTATTATCCATATTTGTCACTGATCTTCAACTTCACAACATTCTTTGCTGGTTTCCAGCAGTTAGCTCTCTGCAGCTCTCACATGGTTGCCCACTGAGCTAAGCAGGGCTGCACCTGGTCAGTACCTGAATGGGAGACCACATGGGAAAGCTAGGTTGCTGCTGGATGTGGTGGTAGTGAGGCTAGCAGGGGGTGCTCAACCTGTGGTCTGTGTGGGTCCTAATACCTCAGTATAATGAAGGGGACTCTATACTACTCAATGAATGTTGTCTTTTGGATGAGACGTTAAACTGAGGTCTCGACTCTCTGTGGTCGTGAAAAATCCCAGGATGTCCTTTAAAAAAGAGTAGGGGTTTAACCCCGGCATCCTGGCCTAAATATGCCAACTGTCCTCTGTTCATCATGGCCTCCTAACCATCCCCATATCATAATTGGCTTCATCACTCTGTCTCCTCTTCACCAATCATCTGGTGTGTGGTGTGCGGTCTGGTGCAATATGGCTGCCGTCGCGTCATCTAGGTGAATGCTGCACACTGGTGGTGGATGAGGAGATCCCCTCATTGTGTAAAGTGCTTTGAGTGTCTAGAAAAGCACTACATAAATGTAAGGAATTATTATTATTATTATTATTATTACTATTGGTCTGGTGCATGTTTTTACAAAGAAAAAAATTATTCTGAGAGCTTTATTTAATTCAGGTTTAAAAATAATGTTGTGGTACGAAATTAAGAATTTTAGGGTTTAAAAAGGTGCACATTTCTGGATTTTAAAAATATAAAAGCATGATAGCACATATGTTGTTATGTTTCTATTTGTTAAAATGCATCATATAACATATAACACATCATATTCTTATCATCATATAACAACATCATTTTAGAAGTTATACTAGATTAATTTAAGTTGAAAACACTTGTTCATTTAATTAGATTCAATTTCAGTTATGTTAACAGTAAGCAAACACCTTATTAAAATCAGAGGCTTGGATAATCAACTTGTTGTGATTGACATATGTTGACAGGTGCCAAGACCAGTGCCAGGTTGGAACATATGGTATTGGCTGCAGCCAGACGTGTCGCTGTGTAAATGGAGCTCAGTGCTATCATGTGAGTGGAGCATGTTTGTGCGAGCAGGGATACACAGGAGAAAGCTGTGAGGAGCGCATCTGTCCAGATGGTCAATATGGCCTTAAGTGTGACAGGAAGTGCCCATGTAACACCAACAACACACGCAGGTGAGACAAACACTGCAAAAATGTTTTCATCTTTTCAGTAATTACATGGCACAGGTCGGAATTTGTTGTTCAATGACAGGAATCTTTAAGTTTGTGCTCTATTTAGTGACTTTGATTGTTGGGCAAGTTTAGTATTAACAAAATAAAACAAACCCATGCCTTTGAAATCCAGAGTTTGATTCAGAGTATATTGGTGTCTTTCAATTGGAAGGCTGCTTCCTTTGAGGCTTGTTGCATAAGAATAAGAATAAGACTTAATTTAATGCAATAATTAATTTCAACAATGCAAACTCAATTCATCTTTATTTCTATAGCACTTTTACAAAGTTGATTGTGTCAAAGCAGCTTAACATAGAAGTTTTAGTAAATTGAAACTGTGTCAGTCCAGTTTTCACAGTTGAAGTTCAGTTTAGTTCAGTTCAGTTTAGTTTAAGTTTCATTGCTGATATTCCAAACATGATCCATCGATGCGCAGATCCACAAGTCCTAAACCAAGCAAGCCAGTGGCAACAGTGGTGAGGAACAAAACTTTACCAATCAACAAAAATGAAGAGAAAAAACCTCAAGAGAAACCAGGCTCAGTTGGGTACGACCATTTCTCCTCTGACCAAACTTCTCCTCCGACCACCAGAGGCTGGAGAATGCTGCAGAACAAAACAAAGCTACATTTTGTTGCCTTTTTCATCTATAGAGACAATAAAGTTGAATCTAATCTAATCCAATCTAATAGTCAGTGACAACCATCTATAGTCGTCTAGTGCAATATGGGCAGTTTAGAATTGAGTGATTATTATAAAATTGAAGAAAACATAATGTTTAAATTTTTTTTGTTTCCATTACAAAAAGAAATTAGACAAGTTCTATTAAATATTTTTCGTTAAATGGTGCAAAGATGTGTTAAAAAAAACCCTCTTGATAGATTCTTCAAAAAAAGGCAACTGAAATGACACAAAATGATAAATCGTTGCTGTAAACTTTGACAGCAACTTTGAACATAATTCATATATCTGCAGAAGATTAAAAGAAAAAATTAATCTAATAAAAGAAATCATGAATTTACAACAAATGAAAGTTGGAAAAAAAAAGAAACACATTTTTAAACATAATAGTTTTAATAGCTAATTTGTAATAACTAATATAATTAGTCTTTGCCCTGATAACAGTACACAATATTTGGCTGGTTATTTAGGTTATTTTGCAAGATATTCAGCTTATAGTGCAATTTAGAGGCTTGGCTGGTTTACTTTTGTGGGCAAGTTAGGTTCATTAGATATATTTGACAACAATGGTTTGTTCTCTAGCCAATCGTAGCCAAAAACTGCTTTAATTCCAAACTGATAAAATTGAGACTTTGCGAGGGAAATATTTGAACGAAAAATTAGCAGGAGCGCTAATAATACTAAATCCAGCATAGCTGTGGCAGTGTCTCCAAAATACTTCAAGAAACCATTTTTAGCTGTTGAAAATCTTAGTGTTTTAGTACTTTTGTCCACCACTGTAAATATATATGGCTGTAAAATGGATTTTAAGCAATTAAAAAAACAACAACAACAACTTCAGTTTTAAAAAAGGATTGAGTGTCATGGAACCTTGTGATCATTATTTAGAGAAGACACCCCGTTAAATGGTATTTGTTGTAAAAATAGTTAATTATTAAAAAAAAATCTTAATAAATTTTTTTAACAGTAACTTGCAAGTCCAAACACTAATTAATTGATTTCCACATTCCCTTTAACCACATGTTTTACCTACAAATGACAAAAGATTTTTAGAAGAAAATGAAAATTGTTTAAAAATATAATACAGTTTAGTATGATCAAATATTCAGTTACATATTTTAGTAACTTCTGGTCTGAAAAGTATGTTGTTTTATTAATTAATGTCCATTGAACATTATTTTATGCATATTTGGGCATTTATCTAAGCTGTTTGAAACAATTGACATCATACAATTTGTTTTAACATTTAATTATTTAACTTATCATTTAAATTATATTGTATTTTATTGAATGTTTGTTATGCAAACAAATACATACAGTGCTCAACATATATAAGTACACCCCTCTCAAATCTTTAAAATTCATATTTTTAATAGGAAGCTAAGCAATATTATATTTGTTCATATGCATTAAATTAGTCAGTACTGAAGCCAAATCTGGAGCAAATCTAATAAAATAACTTACGACAATGGTCCAAAAACTAGTACACACAAATTTATATGTTATATAAAAATATTAAATACAAATTACATACAAAATACAAAATATTATTACAAATAAATATTCATTTTCAAAATGGGATGTACTCGATTTTGCTGAGCACTGTATATGCATTACATATTACATACAGTTAAAGGCTAAATTAATAGCCCTTCTGTATTTCCCAAATATATTGTATAAATACAAATGTAAGCTGGGATATTTTTTTAAAATGAACTGCTTACTTTGGAGCAAGACATACAGGGTTAGTAGTATTTGGTTAGACATATGTCATTGTTGATTGGGTACAGTTGTGCTTTGCACTCTCTTAAATACCTGCTCTGAAACACGTCAGCTGTGTAGCATGCTAAAGATAATTATGATGAAACACAAAAAAGGTGTGCTCAGTCAAGCTAAACCTCAAACTTACCTAGTTAGCCACCGAATCTGGTTTGCCAATGAAGACAACTGGGGTTAATGTGAGCATCTTGTTGTTGTCTTTGAAGTGGCTGTGTGTTTAGAAAGAGGAACACACACACACACACAGTTGCTCATTGTTTAGTTCAGACAGACGTGCACAGCTGACAAACCACATGTGTCACATGTGATGGCAGCTGCGGCATAGTAACTCGAAAAGTCTCTTTACAGCTGCTCTGTCCACAGGTAATGGACTCTTTTGTCTCATTATGTCTGACATTTCATAGTTTTTAACATCAACCTCTGTCAGTTGGGTTTATTGAGAGCTTGCAAGAATAACAAGTAATCTTTTTTCCTAAACATATGGAAATCAGTAGCTATATAACAATACGCTATTATATATATATATATATATATATATATATATATATATGTGTGTGTGTGTGTGTGTGTGTGCGTGCGTGCGTGCGTGCGTGCGTGCGTGCGTGCGTGTGTGTATTTTAGCAAAAGAAATTAAACACATCACTTCAGATCTTGTAAAGATTATTGCTGAGACTGAACCCAGTTGTAAACACTCTTAACAAAACTACAATTACACTGCTATCATGATCACGGCATGCATGTTTCAGCAACAAAAATAGAAAATTTGGAAAAAAATATACAAAACATAAATTTTTTAATTACATATTTATGATAATAATTCTGAAAATTAAAACAAATTAACTTCTCCGGATATGCATCTAAAATGTATTTTCTGTCAGAGTTTGGACAAAAAAAGATGACCATGAATTAAAAAAAAATAAAGCCATGGTATTGAGGTGGATATTTATTTACTTTCCCCACCAACAATCCTGGTGCCTAGACTTGATCCTGCAAGCTTTGGATCCCAAGTCCAACTCTCTTACCATTAGCCCACAGCTGTCCCCATGTTTTTATGTAACTTTAAAGAGGTATTTCTTAACACGCTTTTTAAAAACATGAATACTTCACTATATAACCCTTAGGTAAACCAGTGTACACATACAGTGGTCAAGTCAATAGAAGATAAATGCAGCACTTAGTTTTTTAAAAGATAAAAAAGAACCAATTCTGGCAATGCTTCTCAAATGATAAAAACATGTTTTGTAACTTGATTAATATAAGACTACAAATTTAGCTCACAGTCAAAAAATAGCATGAAGTGAAAAATGTTTCACCAATTCACAATTTAGGTTTTATTTATATGTGTTTAAGTATCAATTAAAAAATGATGACAACTGTCACGGATTGGCCAGGCTCTTCCACCAATTTCACACAGCGCCCATCATCACCTGAGTATTAATCACGCACAGCTGCACCTTATCACCTTGGCACTATATAAGCACACACCTCACTTCAGTCAGGGTCCGGTCTCGTTTATACGAAGTGGACTCATAGTGGATACTCTCCAAGTATTCGCTATCATTATCTTGCCATTTGAAAACTTACCTAATCTCTGTTTGTCTCCAGTCTGTCCAGTGTTCCCAGCGTCCAGTCAAAGGTGTGTGTGTCATCTGTCTGTCTTCCCCGCAAGTCATCTGGTGTGTGCATTCGGTCTTCCTCTTTGCCTATCATCCATCCTGATAAGGAGAAGGACAATAATATCATCCCAGACTCCATTCACATTCCCCTTGTTTTCCTTCAGTTGCTCCGCTGTTTCAATAAACCTTTATAACCATTTACTCACCCTGTTTGTCCGTCTGCTTCCCTAACAGAAGACCGGACCATTTACAGTTAACAGCATGAGCACTCCCGATCCCATTCAAGAGCTGGTGGACTCTTTGAAGAGAGTTTTGCTACCGTCAGCACCACTTCCCGATGCACCACCAGCACCGAGCACTTCTTCGTTGCCCACCAACTCATCCAGTCCCATGGCTCGACCAGCGCCCTACTCTGGCGGGGCGGAGGAGTGCAATGGATTTTTATCACAGTGTTCTCTAGTATTCACCATGCAACCTGCTTTATACCCCACAGATCGATCTAAAATTGCTTTCATTATATCGCTTCTCTCTGGATCTGCTCTCCGGTGGGCTGAGACCATTTGGCAACAAGCTGGGCCGGTAATTAATTCCATTCAAATTTTCACTGAACATTTCAAGGAGGTTTTTGGTCGCTCTGATGGAGAGGTAGCAGCTGGAGAACAACTCTATCATCTCAAACAAGGAACCATGTCCACACAAGACTATGCCCTCCGGTTCCGTACTCTGGCTGCTGCAAGCGGATGGAATGAGCGATCTCTCCTTACCACTTACCGGTTCGGATTAAAACCAAAACTTCGTCTACATCTAGCAGCCCTAGATGATACTATGGGTTTGGAGAAATTTATCCAACTTTCTCTTCCATGTGCGGATCGTTTGGAAGTCTACCAGTATGACCCAGATCCAGTACCTCAAGCACTCCTCCGCCCATCTGCGCCAGTAATCCCTCCAGAACCAGAACCCATGATCATTGAATCTGGTAGACTCACAGCCGCTGAGCGACAGAGGAGGCTGACCCGGGGTCTGTGTATATACTGTGGTGCAGGAGGACATGTCAGGCTGGACTGTCCACTCCGTCCCATACGCTCCTCGGTGAGTGTGTTCAGTTCGGACATTGAAAAGATGCATCCCCTCACTACCAATGTTCAGTTAACTACCCAATCTTTATCTGTTTCAGCCATTGCCCTTATCGACTCCGGGTCAGCTGGAAATTTCATCTCATATGCCCTCTGTCGCCAACTCCAGCTCCGCACCGAAGCCTCGACACAAATCTACCAGATTCAACCCATAACCAA
The DNA here is from genome assembly GCF_903798145.1 of Danio aesculapii. Classification (NCBI taxonomy): domain Eukaryota; kingdom Metazoa; phylum Chordata; class Actinopteri; order Cypriniformes; family Danionidae; genus Danio; species Danio aesculapii. The sequence continues at coordinate 16,453,468 of NC_079444.1, read as the reverse complement.
CCATATTCAACCACAGGCACGTATTCATCGTAAATGTGAATCCATCAATCTCCAAATCGGGCTGTTACATAAAGAGGAGATTCAATTCCTGGTTCTGGAGGGCGCCACCATGGATATCATCCTAGGGCGACCGTGGCTGGTGAAGCATGATCCTAGCCTCTCTTGGGGCACAGGAGAAATAAAGAAATGGGGTAAAGGATGTACACCAGGCTGTTTTCCCGATCTCCCATTACAGAGTCGTAAACCCCTATCTGTCTGCGTCACGTCAGTTGAAAGCCCCGTCAAGAAACAATCCGTCCAGATTCCTGAAGTCTACACTTCTTACAAAGATGTGTTTTGCCCCAAGAGAGCTTCCCAGCTACCTCCACATCAGCCATGGGACTGTGCCATAGACCTAGTTCCAGATGCTCCAATGCCCAGAGGCAGAATCTACCCGTTGTCGCTTCCGGAGACTAAGGCCATGGATGAATACATTCAGGAGGCTCTGAGTCAGGGGTATATCCGTCCTTCCACTTCACCCGCAGCATCCAGCTTCTTCTTCGTGGCAAAGAAGGATGGAGGACTGCGGCCATGCATCGACTATAGAACTCTCAATCAAGGTACTGTTAAGTTCCGTTATCCCCTTCCTCTCGTCCCTGCGGCCCTAGAACAACTTCGATCCGCCAAGATCTTCACTAAGTTGGACCTCCGCAGCGCGTATAATCTGGTGAGAATACGTGAGGGAGACGAGTGGAAAACGGCTTTTGTGACCCCTACTGGCCACTACGAATATTTGGTCATGCCCTATGGTCTGGTCAACGCCCCCTCCGTATTCCAGAACTTCATCCATGAAGTCCTCCGGGAGTTCCTCCATCACTTCGTCATTGTCTATATAGATGATATCTTGATTTACTCCCGGAGTGAGGCCGACCATCGCCAACATGTTGCGGAGGTCCTGCGAACCCTCAGGCAACACCACCTCTATCTCAAGGCTGAAAAATGCTCATTCCATCTACCCTCTGTTCAGTTCTTGGGATACATCATAGATCATCAAGGGGTTCGTATGGACGAGGGGAAGGTCACTTCTGTTGTCTCCTGGCCAGAACCCACAACCATCAAAGAACTTCAACGATTTCTAGGATTTGCAAATTTCTATCGACGTTTCATTTACAATTACAGTATCATCACCGCTCCACTAACCAACCTTCTCAAGAACAAACCCAAAAAATTATCCTGGCCTACCGAGGCCGCCGCAGCCTTCCAAAACCTCAAAGAGGCCTTTACTCAAGCTCCACTCCTGACTCACCCTGATCCCGACCTACCGTTCGTGGTAGAAGTAGATGCCTCCACCACGGGAGTAGGAGCTATCCTCTCTTAGTTCCGCGGTACTCCCAAATTACTCCATCCATGTGCCTATTTCTCCCGGAAGCTTAGCCCGGCGGAGAGGAATTATGACATTGGGAATCGCGAACTTCTCGCCATCAAGATCGCCCTGGAAGAGTGGCGACATTGGCTGGAGGGTGCCCAAACACCCCTTTCAGGTAATCACAGATCATAAGAATTTGCAATATCTCAAAGAGGCTAAGCGACTCTGTCCTCACCAGGCCCGCTGGTCATTGTTCTTTTCCAGATTCCATTTCTCCATTTCCTATCGACCAGGATCAAGAAATATCCGAGCAGATGCACTATCCAGAATTCACGATCCTCAAGTAATCATTGACACACCAGCCAAAATCCTTCCAGATCACATTTCTGTCTGCCCCATCACATGGTCTTATCCTCTAGCCGTCGCCACTCCTGACTCCATACCTCCGCCGGGCTGCCCCCCTAATTGGCAGTTTGTTCCAGAGAATCAACGGGTAGATCTCATCCACTCCACTCATACATCTCTGGGCACTGGGCATCCCGGGGCCAACAACACCCTCTCGCTGCTATCCCAACGCTTTTGGTGGCCGGATATGGCAAGGGATGTGAGGAGGTATGTACAAGGATGTAGAGAATGTGCCATGTCAAAGAGTCCTCGCCATTTACCTGCAGGCAAACTCCATCCCTTGCCCATCCCGAATCGTCCCTGGTCACACCTAGGAGTAGATTTCTTGACGGACCTTCCCTCATCGGATGGTAATACCTGCATTCTGGTTATAGTAGATCGATTCTCAAAATTCTGTCGCTTAATTCCTCTGAAAGGTCTTCCCACAGCCCTAGAGACGGCTGAAAGTCTTTTTAACCATGTATTTCGATGTTTTGGTCTTCCAGAGGATATAGTCTCAGATCGAGGTCCCCAATTCATCTCCAGACTATGGAAAGCATTCTTCAAACTCCTAGGTGTGACCGTCAGCCTCTCGTCTGGCTATCATCCTCAAACCAACGGCCAGACGGAGAGGAAGATCCAAGAAGTGGGACGATTCCTCAGGACCTTCTGTCACGGTCACCAAAATTCCTGGAACCAGTTTCTGGGCTGGGCAGAATACGCCCAGAATTCACTGCGGCAAGCTACCACTGGACTCACGCCATTCCAGTGTATTCTGGGATTCCAACCTCCACTCTTCCCCTGGAATGACGAACCATCTGATGTACCCGCAGTGGATCACTGGTTTCGGGAAAGCGAGAGGGTCTGGGACGAATCGCATCACCATCTTCAGAGGGCAGTTCGCAGAACCAAGGAGGTGTCAGACAGGAGGAGGATTGCAGGTCCCATCTACAATCCTGGACAGAAGGTCTGGCTCTCCACCAGAGACATCCGCTTGCGACTGCCCTCCAAAAAACTTAGTCCCAGATTTGTTGGTCCCTTCACCATCCTGGAACAGGTCAACCCCGTCACCTACAAACTACAACTACCACCTCAATACAGAATCCACCCCACATTTCACGTTTCACTCCTTAAACCCTATCACGAACCTCTGATTCCTCCACAGAGCCTGGCCACGAGGAGGAACCTCCTCCCCCACTGATGTTGGAAGAAGGTTCCATTTATACCATCAAGGATATTCTACGGTCCCGGCGTCGTGGTGGTCAACTAGAATACCTCGTGGATTAGGAGGGATATGGACCAGAGGAGAGATCGTGGATCCCCAGATCCGATATTTCAGATCCTGCAATTATGGAAGAGTTCCACTCCAGTCACCCCGAGTTCCCGGCACCTCGTGGACGAGGTAGACCACCACGACGTCGGAGGTTTAGGCCCTCAGGAGCGGGCCCTGGGGAGGGGGGTAATGTCACGGATTGGCCAGGCTCTTCCACCAATTTCACACAGCGCCCATCATCACCTGAGTATTAGTCACGCACAGCTGCACCTTATCACCTTGGCACTATATAAGCACACACCTCACTTCAGTCAGGGTCCGGTCTCGTTTATACAAAGTGGACTCATAGTGGATACTCTCCAAGTATTCGCTATCATTATCTTGCCATTTGAAAACTTACCTAATCTCTGTTTGTCTCCAGTCTGTCCAGTGTTCCCAGCGTCCAGTCAAAGGTGTGTGTGTCATCTGTCTGTCTTCCCCGCAAGTCATCTGGTGTGTGCATTCGGTCTTCCTCTTTGCCTATCATCCATCCTGATAAGGAGAAGGACAATAATATCATCCCGGACTCCATTCACATTCCCCTTGTTTTCCTTCAGTTGCTCCGCTGTTTCAATAAACCTTTATAACCATTTACTCACCCTGTTTGTCCGTCTGCTTCCCTAACAACAACAGGACTGAAGTAACATTCTTTTTATTATTTACTTGAATACATCTGGGGTGTGTTTCCAAAAACCATTGTTAGCCAATTAGGGTCGCAAGTTGCATCATTACGAACAAAGTTCGTTAATTTGGCAATTCCCAAATCCATCAGTCCAACGAACATTCGCAAACTGCATTGCACGCTTGCAACTACACCGCTAGAGCTGTAGTTAGAAACATAGTTCCTGGCTGTGTTCTATTCCCAGTTATCCCCTCTATGCCCTATTCATTTAGAACATTCTAACATTTAAACTTGGAATGATTAAAAAAAGCATCATCTCTCAAGTCATCTCTCTTGGGTGTAATTTGCTTTCAAAGCATTTTTACAGTTCAATTTTAGCAATCTTCATGTTGACAATTACGTTGCTTTCATAGTGCATTTTAAAAACATTTATGTTACTCTGAACGCAGCCGTGCCTCAGTATAAAAGCTATAGGTGGCCTATTATTTAAAAGCGGAATTCTCGTTATGTCTCCAAAGCTTGTGAAAACAAAAACACAGCATATGTTAATTGTTTAAATTTATAATAGGCTATTTATTAAGTTTCTGTATTGTATATGACATGGGCCTGTTGGTTAGCACCAACATTTCTTCAGTGGTTTGCTTGTGTCAAATTGTAAAAGTAGACTTAAAAAAATATAATAATAAATAAACAATATCCTACTTCATCATTATCATCATTATTATTAATATTATTGTTATTAAAGGGCACCTAGGTTAGCCCTTTTTTCAGGTTTAATATAAGTGTTTTGCGTCTCCAGAATGTGTCTAAAGTTTCAGCTCAAAACACCCATCAGATTTTTCAATATACCTTTTGCAAAATTCTATTTTATAAATTTTTGCACTAGGGGGCTGTTTTGTCGTGCTGCGCCTTTAAGGCTAGTCGTCCCCGCCCACCGTTTCTACGTGCATTTCTGCGTGCCTTAATCTCCTCCCTCCTCCCTACAGTAGTTCTTACTACTGTAAGAACTTTACTAATGAGTATTTGTTGTGCAGTTGCATGCACACACACGCACACACACACACACACACACAGACAGACAGAGCACGTTTAGCTTTGCACTCTTTTTGCACGCATATGTGACAAGATACAGGTTAATCTCCGCTGCTGTATGAATGTCTGTTATATTAATGTACAAATTAAACCTGACTTAACGTCCACAAACCGGGATTGAAGCGTCTTCCTTTATCATTGTTCTGACACGCGGCTGTGCTGATGAGGTGAAGCTAAAGTAAATCGCTGTAATTCATTACACACGTGCACTGTTTTAAAACTTTTTAAACATGTGAAACTTACTCTTGATCACATTTGATGATTGATGATCCTAGCAAACTGAACAGGCCTTTTATTCTCGGTGGCTTTGTGCATGTCTGGTCTTGTTGATATGATTATACACGTGATTACCGGCACATGTTAATACGCACAGCTGTCAATCAATTCGGTGGGTGGGGGGACCGTACTCCTACGTAAAGTTGCGGTCGGTCTGAGAAACGCTCCAATTGGTCCAGCGTTTTTATGTTGCTAAATTGAAAAAAAAGGACTGGGTGTGTTTATATCACCCCAATATGACGGTCTATACACCATACTGTCACGGTTCGGGTGAGGGGAAAAAGGGGCGAGGACCCAAGTGCAGGGTAAAGTAGAAGTTTATTTAATAAAATAAAACAAAAGAACAACAAAAACCACCCCGAGGGGGAAAACACTGAATAAAGCAAAAACAAACTAGACTGGGTTGGCTGGACAAGGTAGGGCTGGACACAACAGGACAGGGAAATATCGACGACGAACTGGCACAGAACAGCACACATGAGGAGAATATAAGCAAGCATAATTAATACACAAACAGATGAACAATTAACTAATAATGGGTAACAAGGAGGGTGGGACTAGACAATAGACGGGAGAGCACCTGACACAGAGACAACACAAGCTTGGATGTTCCCTTTTAGGGACACCAGGTGGCGTCCCTTTTGGGGGGGGGCTAGTGTCAGGGTTCTGCCACTCTGGTCTTGTTAATTCTTGTTTTGTGGCAGAATCCGGACACCAGCTCTGTCTTGTCCTGTCCTGTTAGTGCTCGGCTCGAGTTTTCTTGGGTCGAGCTCTTGTTTTGTCATTGTCTGGGTGCGCGTCATCAAAGGTCATCCCGCCTAGTTCTCAGCGTCTCCGTCTAGTTGGTTTCGGTTTTGGTTGGCGCTGAGATGAAACATGCGCGTTGCATTTATATGAGCGCACGGTAAGGTGTTCACTTATCGTGTGCTCGTGTCTTGCGTCTGTTGTCAAAGCACGTGGCTCTGTGTTTACATTGGTCGCGTGCTTTTGTTGTGTGCTTCAGTGTTTGTCCAGTCATAAGAACACTCAGTTAATGAGTTCTCTCATTGGCTGCGTGTTCTTGTCCTGTTTAATGTGAGCACCTGGCTTGTGTTGTCTCTGTGTCAGGTGCTCTCCCGTCTATTGTCTAGTCCCACCCTCCTTGTTACCCATTATTAGTTAATTATGTTCATCTGTTTGTGTATTAATTACTCTTGCTTATATTCTCCTCATGTGTGCTGTTCTGTGCCAGTTCGTCGTCGATATTTCCCTGTCCTGTTGTGTCCAGCCCTACCTTGTCCAGCCAACCCAGTCTAGTTTGTTTTTGCTTTATTATTCAGTGTTTTCCCCCTCGGGGTGGTTTTTGTTGTTCTTTTGTTTTATTTTATTAAATAAACTTCTATTTTACCCTGCACTTGGGTCCTCGCCCCTTTTTCCCCTCACCCGAACAGTGACAGTACGAACTGGCCACATGAGGACCCAGCAGAGTGGAGACAGCCCGTTCTCCAGCCGCATGCTGTAGCTCATCAGTCTGCAGTCACTGCGGCAATGTGGCATGAAGGTGGGAAAGTTTGCGGCTAAATTTGGTATGGCAGCAGAGGGGCTGGGGTTCAGCGGGAGCGCGCACGGTCCGCGCGCACCTTTGATGACGCGCACCCAGACATTGACAAAACAAGTGCTCGACCCAAGAAAACTCGAGCTGAGCACTAACAGGACAGGACAAGACAGAGCTGGTGTCCGGATTCTGCCACAAAACAAGAATTAACAAGACCAGAGTGGCAGAACCCTGACACATACCTGCACATATGTCTGTACAAACAGCTTGAAAAGTAGATTTTTCACCATAGGTGCCCTTTAAAGTAGGATTTTTTTCGTTTCCTAATAAATAATAAATGTTAAATTTCATTTCTAAACAAAGTCTCATTATTTAATTATTTATTTATTTATTTATTTATTTCTATGATTTATATATGATATTAGAATACATGTTAGCTTTTACAAGTGATTTTATACTAATTTAGAATAGAATATGGAATATTCTCAATAATATTTGTAAAGGAAACATAGGCTCTATATGTGCCATTTACATATATTTCAATTAATATGGAAAATGTTTTTACCAAAACTAATATTGTTTTTTTAAAATGTGTGTGCATGTAAAACCATATAATTTGTACATAGAAATTATGGGGTTCTTCATCTAAAGAAGTTGTTACCACCCCGTTTAGAGCATCATTATAGGCGTTTTTAACGTCATAACTAACATGGTTCAAACGATGGATCAGACAAACACAGACAAACTACAGTTTTGGTGAAACACTTGTCACTACCCCTGGTTAAGAAACGTTGTATTCTTGGTTTGCATGTCAAACATAAATGTTGTAAAAAAATTTAAAAAATAAATGCTCTATATTAATATCTTTGCAGAAAATTTCAATGAAATAAAGTAAAAATTCTGCCATTTGAATTAAACATTAAACACTTCTGAATGAATAAAGAAAACAACCAATTTTAACCAATGTAAACATTACATCAGTCAATTCAATAGGTCAAATTAAAGGGCAAATTCACCTCCAGCAGAATTATTAACAGTAATAACAAAAAAAAATTGCAGATCATCACGCAAACATAAAACATGTTGTTAAGTCACATGTGGTTGTATTTTGCAATGGATTTTTGCATTTGAGAAGTTTGTTCAACATCCGACCTCTCAAAAAGCATGTTCAAACAGTTTCTGCCTGTTGAAATGACAATGTATCTAATATTTTTATTAAAAATCAAGATTTCAGGATAAAATGCACAATCGAATTAATAAAAAATATCACCCAGCCAGCCCTATACAGTGTGATTTAGATGGTAGATTGTTTTTATATGTTCTCTTCTTAAATAATGTGAAGTCTCTCTCTTTTTCTCCCAGTTGTCACCCAATGTCGGGTGAGTGTTCCTGCCAGTCGGGCTGGTCGGGGTTGTACTGTAATGAGACATGTGCTCCTGGTTTCTATGGGGAGGCCTGTCAGGAGGTCTGTCGCTGCCAGAATGGAGCCGACTGCCACAGTGTGAGCGGGGAATGTATCTGTGCACCAGGATATAAGGTACATCATCATAAAAGTGGATGTCTTTTCTTTGTGTAAGTGTATGTGTGTGTGTTGGATTCATACACTGATGTGTGATTTTGATCACAGGGCTCAGACTGTGCCGTAGCCTGCCCTTCGGGTACATATGGCATCAACTGTACTTCTCTGTGTTCTTGTAAAAATGGAGCCATTTGTTCACCCATCGATGGATCATGTTCTTGTCAAGCAGGTAATGTTTGTCAGTTCTCATCCTCAAGATCCATGTTCCTGCAGAGTTTAGCTCCAGCACTGATCAAAATCCCCTGCATGTAACTTTCTAATTCAGTTCATGTTTTACAGGATTAGAGCAAAAGCACTGCAAAAAAATGATTGCAGTGGACAGTGGAACTCCTACAGTTGAAGTCAAAGTTATTGACCCTCCAGATATATGAGCCTCCCTGTATATTTTTTCTCCAATTTCTGTTTAAAGGAAAGATGATTTTTTTTTTCATTTTTAAACATAATAGTTTTAATAACTAATTTTTTATTAAAGATTTTTTTTATGCTTGCCATGATTACAGTGATGTAGAGAAATGCCCAATTACAGTAATAGTTTACTAGATATTTTTCAATATACTAGTATTCAGCTTAAAGTGTAAGTTAAAGGCTTTACTTGCTTAGGTTAGCTAGGCAGATTAGGGTAATTAGGCAAGTAATTGTATAATAGTGGTTATAAAAAATATTGCTTAATGGGGCTAATAATATTGACCTTAAAATTGTTTTTAAAAAATTGAAAACTGCCTTATTCTAGTCGAAATAAAACAAAAAAGACTGTCCAGAAGAAAAAATATTTTTGCTAAAACTGTAAAAAATGCATTGCTCCGTTAAACATCATCATCATTTGAGAAATATTTGAATAAGAAAAAAAAAGTCACTGGAGGGCTAATAATTTTGACTTCAACTGTATGTCTCCTAGGTGTTTTATTTTGAACAATAACTTGTATTGACTTGTGGGGGAATGTTGATAAATTTTGTGTAACTCCCAATAAAAGTCACTAGATAGAAGATGCAGCAATAGTCATGAGAGAAAGGAAAATATTGAGAGTTAGTTAAGTAAAGAAACTGAAATGTTCGCTAAATAATTTTGCCTTAAACCATCAGTACATTTAGAGTAAACAAAATGTATTTTATTTAGCTTTGCTTCTAAATTGAGAAAATGTGTCAGGTGAGAGGTAAAGGTCGGAGATCAAATTATTATACCTAAATGTGAAGTAAATTATTTGCTTTATGTTTTGGATAATTTGACAGGTGATAAAATGGTTATTTTACACTCTCTCAAAAATGTGTAGAATTGAATTGGTGGCCCTCTAGATACTGAAACTTAAAAAAGTTAGTGCTGTGTTAGTGCTGTCAAATAAAAAAAAAATAAATTGCAGACTGCCCAAAATAAGTTGTGTAAAATCTTTTTAAAGTACCTCCACTGATACATATACAGTATGTGATTATTATGACCATTTTTTAATGATTATTATGACTTTTGAGTTTCCCCCGGGCGCTCTGCCACACATCCAAAGACATGTGGTATAGGTGAATTGAGTGTAAGGCTAAATTGTCCATAGTGTAGTGTGTGTATGAGTGTCTATGAATGTTTGCCAGTGATGGGTTGCAGCTGGAGGGGCATCTGCTGCATAAAACAAATGCTGAATAAGTTGGCTGGTCATTCCGCTGTGGCGACCTCAGATTAATAAAGAGACTAAGCCAAAAAGAAAATGAATGAATTAGAAATATGCTGTCATTCTACAAGGGTGAGAAGAAGGGACATTTATCTTTATAAATTTTAAAAGTGAAACAGGAAGAAATCCTTTTTGTATACTAGCTCCGCTGCTTGAAATGTATTACCCAGAAGTATTGAAGAGATTCAAGTTGATAATATTTTTATAAGGGAAGTCGAAAATGCTTGGAATGAAGAGAGTCTTGCTGAAGTTGCTTGCACTCCATTTATAATTTGTTTGTCCATTTTTTTTAAATATCAAGGACCACAATCGAAATAAGCCAATGGCTTTTTTATGTATTTTATTCTCAACACTTTTCCAAATGTGTTTGAGTCAGTCCTATTGACGAATAAACAATCTTTACAAACAACAATCTGAGTCATTTGATTTGATGTCTCTGTAGCAAAGTTAGCAAAATGGAAAATGTTAACAGTTCATAATATCTCATCCTAATTAATTATATTTAGATATATTATTTATCGAAACCAGTAAAAAGCAAATTATTATTAAATAACTGTTAATTATTGTTACAAATATTTATTAATAGTCTATGTCATTTCTTAACTCTATATTTACTTTTGTTTCCTTGTCGTCATTGCAATTCTGTCAGGGTGGCATGGGGTGGACTGCTCGATTAACTGCCCCAGTGGAACATGGGGTTTGGGCTGTAACCTGTCATGTGTGTGTGGTAATGGAGGCGCATGCAATGCTCTTGATGGCAAATGCACATGTACTGCAGGCTGGAGAGGAGACAGATGTGAACAACATTGTCAGGTCAGATCATCTGTAACATCATACATTTTTCAATCTGACCCTCATTGACTTAGAAATAGAAAACCATAGAATGCTAAAATTAGAAGAATCAGAAAGAGCTTTATTGCCAGGTATGTTCACACATACGAGGAATTTGTTTTCGTGACAGAGCTTCTACAGTGCAACAGAATTACAGAGACAGGACAAAAAACAGATAATAAATATATTTTTTGAAAAACTAGAAGTAGTGAGTGCAAATATACAGGTCATCTCATTTCAAAAGACTGCAGAATCTTTGGATTAAATTAATCTAGACTGCACTGTAAAAGTATTAGTTAATTGACAGATGACTCTGTGATTCATGGGTGTGTTGCATAAGTTCATTATAGTGTATTTGCAGATTAACTGTGTTTATATACACTTGACAGCTGTACTGTCCAGCTTAACATTTTTTTTTTTTTTTGATTGAAATGCAATAATGTACACACTTTGTAAAACTGATTTGGAACAATAATTATTGTGAAAAAGTGCTATACAACCCTGAATTCAATTAAATTTAATTGAATTTGAATGTATAAGTCACTTGTTTAAGTAGGGCCAGACAGAATCTGCGAACATTTTTTGCTATTTCTGCGCAGAAAAATCTGTGGATTTATGCGGAATTATTTTAGGAGTATCGTTACTTAAAACTAATTATGTGAAATAAAAAATAATACCTTTTTAACTTTTATTTAATGTTTACAATGCAAATCCAATCAGAACCACTTATTTGGTAAACAAAGCAAGTCTCTCAGATAATATATCTACTAAAAGACAGAAAATATTACTTTACAAACTGTATTGTAAATAAATCACATAAATATTTACATATTAGTCGATAATTTTACTGAAATTAATAAAAAAAAATGAATAAATATAAATTTAAACACTTTTATACAAGTAATCAAAAAGAATCTATTATTGGCTAAAAATCCACTCGCTGATTCCATGTGGGCTTAAGCTGTAGATTTACATTTTTATCATTGTAGCTGTTAAAGCAAAGATCATAGTGCCATAATGTAGTTTAAGTTAAAGGAAAACACTTATGAATCACAAAATACGACTGTCAATTAATTTTTACAATGTGTTAATATTTTATATCCCAAATATTTTCTGTGTTTTTGACATTCATTCATCATTTAATGATCATCTTCAGCCTAATCAACATATTGATAATGATAATCTTTTGCCTTACCAGTTTTAAACAAATTAAAGTTTCTTTTAATATACAATTAATTTCACTGTTTATTGTTCAAATCATGTGAAAATCCCTACTTTGTTGGATGCAGGATGGGACATATGGATTGGATTGCCGTGAGCGTTGTGACTGCAGTCATGCAGATGGGTGTCACCCCTCAACTGGACACTGCCGCTGTCTAGCAGGCTGGACAGGTAAACACAAACAAATCTGGATGTGTTTGCTATTTGAGCTGGATGGTTTCATGATAATGTATCTTTTTCTGCTTTATAATGCTTGAGCTTGGTTTTGATGTAGTAGTTTAGACGCCTTTGAGTTAGCACAGGTTTTCTCACAATCAAACTTAGAAATATATGATGCTTAAGTCATTTAATTGCTTGCAAGACATTTCATAACAATGGACGTTTTTGTTTAGTTGCAGCCACTGACATTTTGTAAACAAACATAATAATTTTAATAACTCATTTCTAATAAGTTTTTTTTATCTTTGCCACGATGACAGTAAATAATATTTGACTAGATATTTTTCAAGACACTTCTATACAGCTTAAAGTGACATTTAAAAGCTTATAAAGGGTTAACTAGGCAGGTTAGGGTAATTAAGCAAGTTATTGTATAACAATGGTTTGTTCTGTAGACTATCGGGGAAAAAATTTTGCTTAAAGGGACTAATAATTTTGACCTTAAAATGGTTTTTAAAAATATTAAAAACTGCTTTTATTCTAGCTGAAATAAAACAAATAAGACTTTCTCCAGAAGAAAAAATATTATCAGACATACTGTGAAAATTTCTCTGCTCTGTTGAACATAATTTGAGATGTATTTAAAAAAGAAAAAAAAATTCAAAGGGGGGCTAATAATTCTGACTTCAACTGTAAAATATTTTTATGACATGGACATTATTTTTGTCCATTATGGACTGAAGTGGTAGTTTTTCAAAAAATCTAACACTACATAAAGAATATGAATGCCTTGGAATATATGGTGTTGACGCATCTAAAACTGTAATTAACAAAGAAAAATCTTTAATAAAACTACTGTGGCATTTTGTAAATGTAAAAAGTGATAACAAAGATAACTAAGGCATTAAATAGCACATTAATACATGTTTAGTTTACAAAACAGATATAGTGTTGCTGAGTAATATGTTGTTCATTTTTAGGTCATGTTATGTAATCCATGAACAAATTAGTGATTGTGTAAGTAAACATGAACTAATTATGCTTAATTAATTGCCTAATTAATTGATTTATAATTGACACATGACAAAAAAACCTAATGATTAGCTAACATTAAGGATTACATCCTTATTGTAAGTTATTATTTTTTACTATTATGTTTAGAAATGTGTTGAAAGTCCGCGCCAATGTCCTTGTGGTTAGTGCGTCGACACACGGTACTGAGTTGTTCACGGTGACCCAAGTTCGATTCCCAGCTCGAGGTCCTTTGCTGACCCTTCCACTATCTCCGCTCCCCATACTTTTCTGTCTCTAGATTTCCACTGTTGTATCACTATAAAGGTGAAAACCCCTACAAAAAAAAAAGAGAAATGTGTTGAAAAAAATCTTCTCTCCGTTAAAAAGAAATTGGGGGGGAAAAATAAACGGGGTTGGGGGGCTAATGATTCAGGGGGCCTAATAATTCTGACTTCAACTGTAATTAAATCAATCGATCACAAACATTTTATATCATTCTTCATTTATAAAGCAACTTACTACAATCAAAGTTGCCCAAAGTCAATTATAACAGAAACACAACAATACATATTTATATAAATAGAATGGAGTCTTTGTGATATCACAGTCACACTAAATTATATTGTGTTCTTAGGCATTGTAAGAACAAAAAATAAAAAAGTAATTTTTAACTGACAACTTACTCTATTTGTACAATGACCAGTGAGTTTTCTCGCATTTGGTGCTTCCAGGTGTTAATTCTGGGCCCAGAGTATACACATAAAAATCTCTCTAAATAATTGGGAAATTTTGTAGAGAAATATTATTAACTGAATCAGCAGTTGGTCCATGGAGACACACATTGATTCAGGATTTCTAGAGTTGGAACTGCTATATTTTGATCTACTATATAAATTTTTAATTATTTAATTAGTAAAAATTCAGTGATGCCTGAATCCTCATGGGGTGCAAGCAGAATTGGGTGCACATGAACTATATGCTCTCCCACACATTCCTCTGGGTTGTGCTCGACACCGGCAGCATACTGATGCTATCAGCAGCCTTTCCTCAGGGCTGCTGCACTAGAATAATCTCCGGCGTTCTCTCATCACTTAGCAACGCACACTCGCTCTCAAAAGAGCTTTTGTGCTTGCTTTTGCTCAGCGCTCTCCCACGGAGCTACTTCACCCACTGTGCAGCACATTGACTGGGCTACAGACACACAGGAAGAGATGTGTTTAATAATTAGTTTTCGACAGCAGAATTTGTTAAATGGTCACTGCTGGTCAGTAGGTTAAAGGCTATTCACACTAAGAAAACTATATTAGTTTCTACATCAAAATCATGTTTATTGTAATAAATTCTATTATAAAAATGCATTGCAGTCCGACATTGTTGTAAAGCTCTTTAATGCAAGAGCGAATCTAATAGGGTATACGCACAGTTAGTGTTTTTTTCCCCTACCGGGAAGGGATAATGTGATGATTTTCAATTTTATATGGTTCCTTTTACAGCTTGGATGTTGAAATGTAATTAAAATATAATCAATTAAATAGACTTAAGCATTCATTTAGATGTTGAAGCGTAAAACGAGATGAAAAGCCGTTTAAACGCAAGCGCCGTCAGGAGCAGCAGCAGAAAATACTCGGGTAAAATAAATGTTTATATTTTAAAGACATGGCATGGAACACTGGAATTTAATGCAGTGCTGCTTGTACATTCTGAGACCCACTATATATTTTACAGCAATCGGGCAGTAAAGATGATTGATTTTTAAAGAAAACAGAGCTTAAACCTTGTGATTTATTAATGCCATACAGTTCACTGGAAGTGCTTGAACTGGGTTACTGAAAATTAAAAGTCCTTCTGCAAATACCTTATTTGGCTTTGCATACTTTTGGCCTTTAGACTGGAGTCATGTGACATGACATTATCAATGAAACTGGACCTTTGGTAAATGTTAACTAATCTACTTTTGCAATCTGCTCAAAATACTATTTCATACAGGATAGTGCTGTCGACCAAATTGTAATTTTTGGTAAATTTCCCATAAACTAAAGATGTTTTAAAGTATGGTCAAATTCAAATTTAAATCAGTTGTGTTTGCTATTTGTGTGTGTAAATAAGGGTTGCTATCAGTGCCCTGAACTAATTTATGATGGAAGAGTCAAGTTGCAAAATTGATTTAATTTTAAATATCTTACAGATAAATAACATGCAGTTGAAGTCAGAATTATTAGCCCTCCTTTGGATTTTTTTTCTTTTTAAAATATTTCCCAAATGATGTTTAACAGAGCAAGGACATTTTCAAGTATGTCTGAAAATATCTTTTCTTCTGGAGAAAATCTTATTTGTTTTATTTCAGCTAGAATGAAAGCAGTTTTTAATTTTTTAAAAGCCATTTTAAGGTCAAAATTATTAGCCCCTTTAAGCAATATTTTTTCGATAGTTTAAAGAACAAACCATCATTATACAATAACTTACCTAATTACCTTATCCTGCCTAGTTAACCTAATTAACCTAGTTAAGCCTTTAAATGTCACTTTAAGCTGTATAGAAGTGTCTTGAAAAATATATAGTACAATTTTATTTACTGTCATCATGGCAAAGATAAAATAAATCATTTATTAGAAATGAGTTATTAAAACTATTATGTTTAGAAATGTGTTGAAAAGATCTCTCCGTTAAGCAAAAATTAGGGAAAAAATAAACAGGGGGGCTAATAATTCAGGGGGACTAATAATTCTGACTTCAACTGTATATTGAGGAATTGTAATTTGACTTCCACAGTAGGAAAAATCAAATACTATAAAAGTCAATGATTACCTTATTTTCTGTTCAACATAACGAAATGAGTAAATGATAATAGAATTTACATTTTTTGGGTGAACTATCCCTTTAATGTGTCTTGACTTTTAAAACAATCAGTTTAAGCGTTTTCTAAAGCAGTGTCAGAAAAAAAATTGTATTTCATGAGAATATCCTTTGCTTTTTTGTACTTCTCAGGCATTCATTGTGACAGTGTGTGCGCTGAGGGCCGCTGGGGGCCAAACTGCTCTCTGTCCTGTAACTGTAAAAACAGTGCGTCTTGCTCACCTGATGAAGGTGCATGTGAGTGTGCACCTGGATTCAGAGGAACCACCTGCCAACACAGTGAGTATTCAAACAGACTGTGCGTTTGTGTTCATATGTCTGTCTCTTTGACGACATGTCTGTTTTCTCATTTCTCATTTTCTCCTGGTGTTTTCTCGATGTCCCCCCAGTCTGTTCTCCAGGTGTCTTTGGCCACCGCTGCAGCCAGGCATGTCCACACTGTGTCCACAGCAATGGCCCCTGTCACCATGTGACCGGCCAGTGTGAATGTCTACCTGGTTTTAAAGGGGCACTCTGCAACGAAGGCAAGAAAAGTCCCTCTTAATCATCACCTCAGTGTACTTACATACAGTATTCAGGCCCTCATATACTTACAGCAAAGTTTTTGTTTAGAACAAGAACAACAAAAATTTCAGTGATGAGAAAACCGCAGTTAAAACAGCCCTGTGAGGGAGCCGTAGGTGAAGACATGGAGGCTGATTGAATCCAAACGCTGGAGGTTTATTAAGTAAACAGCAAACATCAAACAAAGGCAGAATCGTAATCCTAACCAGGCTGAGTCAAGCAAACAAAGAGGCAGTCCGAAAATAGCAAACAAGGCAGAGTCCAAAATCCAAAAAGCAGTAGTCAAAAGGCAGGCAAAAAGGTCATAACACTATAGCAAACACAACAGTTGGAAACCGCTTGGTAAGGCAGTGGAACTGGCAATACTTCGCAAAGAACAGACATAAACAGTGTGCTTATATATGGTGGCTACCAGGAAGTACCACCGAGGAAGTACCCAGTCAATATTCGGGAGAGCGCTCCCTCTGGTGGACGGATAAATGGTAATCTGCCACATTCGTTACAAGCCCATGATAATAGGGATGTTGATTTGTTTAGCACTGTAAATTGCTGTAAAGCAAGCAGTTTTAAAAATAAAATGACTGTGTTGCGTTTAATTAGAAATAAAGTACACTTTAGTTCTCACCATAAATCAGCAATTTAGTGTTTGCAGAATATATTTTGCTTGTGAGGCTGCACGGTGGTTGCAGTGGGTAGCACGTTCACCTCACAGCAAGAAGGTTGCTGGTTCGAGCCTTGACTGGGTCAGTTGACGTTTTTGTGTGGAGTTCTCCCCGTGTTGGCGTGGGTTTCCTCCGGATGCTCCGGTTTCCCCCACAAGTCCACAAAAAAAAAACATGTGGTATAGGTGAATTGGGTAGGCTAAATTGTCCATAGTGTATTTGTGTAAATGAGTGTGTATGGATGTTTCCCAGTGATGGGAATCCAAATTGCAGCTGCAAGGGCATCCGCTGTGTAAAACAAATGCTGGATAAGTTGCCGCTACATTTTGCTACGGCGACCCCAGATTAAAAAAGGAACTAAGTCGAAAAAGAAAGTGAATGAATGAATAAATGAATGAATTAATTTTGCTTGTGGATGTTTGACTTCATTGGCCTGAACATAGGAAATAAATAAGAATGTTTTACTAACTATTGTCTAATTTTTTAAGGTGTTTACCAGACAAAGTGAACACTTCTGGCATGCTGATTCAAACTCCTGAAACTCCTTTGCCTGATGTTGTTTCAAACGGTATAGCACCAGTTCTTAAAAAAATTAGCTTAATGTATATGAGGGCCTTTTGTTGCAGTGAAAATAATTACTTTGAAGTTTGTCTTTTGCATGGCATTTATTTTCTAATTTTTTGGATCATTTTCCATTTTTATTTTTTCAGTACCATTTAGTAGTCCTGATAATGTCACTGGACAGTGGTTTACATGCCGTGATCTGTTTGTTTGTCTGTTTATCTGCAGTGTGTCCCAGTGGCAGGTTTGGCAAGAACTGTGGAGGGAGCTGCACCTGCACTAATAATGGCACATGTAGCCCAATGGATGGCTCATGTCAGTGCTATCCCGGCTGGATTGGCAGTGACTGCTCACAGCGTTAGTATCATATACCTTCACACTAATTACCATTTCAACCAAGTGATAAATTTTTGTTTTTGTTGTATACTTTATTGTCCTCTAAGGAGGAATTTTTTGTGGGTGCTTTTCTGCATGGTCAGATATAATAAATAATAATAATAAGAAACAAAGAGAATAAAAGAAAACACATATATAGACAAAGATATAACTGATTAGTGTTCAACGGTCTGATTGGGATTGGATTCTATATTTTCTGTCAGAGGGTTAGAGATTATAACATGTACTGCAAACAATTGCTGTAAAATTTACAGTATTACTGGCAATTTTGGTTGCCAGAAATACTGCAATGTTTACAACTGCACTGTAAATGTACTGTGAAGTGTCTGGTATGGTATAGAGTGCTTGTTTAGTCTTTTAGACCTATAAGTTCCTGTAAGTTTAAACAAAATAAAAATGTTTAGATTTAGAATTTACAGGTTACTGTACCAGGTGGGTAAATCATACCTGATGACTAGGGCCAGACGGAATCTGCTGACGTTTTTTGCTATTTCTGCGGAAGTTTTGGTAAAAACCTGCAGATTTCTGCGTTTAAAATGCGTTTAATGTTTAAAATGCAAATCCAATTAGATTCACTTTATTTGACAAACAAAGCAAGTCTTTCATATATCTACTAAAAGACAGAAAATATTATTGTACAAACTGCATTGTACATAAATCAGATGAACATTTTCATATTAGTCAATAATATTACTGTAATTAATTAAAAAACTGAATAAATATAGATTTACACACATTTACTCAAGTAAATAAACAGAATTAATGATGGGCTAAAAACCATGTGGGCCTACTGATGACACTCTTGAATGTGGACTGATAGAAAAGATACATCATTTTGCTATCAAATGCAAAAATATAGAGCCTTTGAGTTTTTCACTGACCAAAATAACATAATTGATCCCATATAAGAGATTTATCTATACACTGTAAAAAATATCGGTTAATTTACTATTTCCAACTTTTATTGACATTTTATTAGTTTGAAATGATATAGTTTATAAGAAATGAAATAAGAGAAAATTTATTAGCAGTTTATTACAAGATTTTTGTACCATAATATACAACACCAACCGAGACAACAAATATCACTTTAAACTATTACAACTGTTAATGAAAGTCACTTTTTAGAACTTTTCAACATGAAAAGCTGTTGGAAGAAAGATCAAGGTCCCATAGTGCTACTTAAATGGGTAAATAAATGGGAAAAAATAAAAATAAATAAAAACATGAATCAGGTGGCGCAGTGGGTAGCACATTCGCTTCACAGCAAGTAGGTCACTGGTGCGAGCCTCAGCTGGGTCAGTTGGCATTTCTGTGTGGAGTTTGCATGTTCTCCTTGTGTTGGTGTGGGTTTCATCTGGGTGCTCCGGTTGCCCCCACAAGTCCAAAGACATGTGGCATAGGTGAATTGGGTATGCAAAAATTGTGAGTATGAGTGAGTGTATATAGATGTTTCCCAGTGATGGGTTGCAGCTGGAAGGGCATCTGCTGCATAAAGCATGTGCTGGATAAGTTGGCGGTTCATTCCACTGTGGCAACTCCAGATTAATAAAGGGACTAAGCCGAAAAGAAAATGAATGAATGAATGAAAAACATGAATCACAAAATACTGAAAACTTAATTTACAGACATTTTTACAGTGCACTTGATTCTGAACAAATACTGACATCAACAATATACTTGGGATCAAAAATGATTTCGTTCATTTTCTTTATTTAATCGAAATTCTTCATGCTCTTGCTCTGTCAGATTCAGGTTTAAACAAATATTAGTGTTTGATCTGCATGGTTTTTTAGTTTCATGGTTCGATCTAAATTGATACAAAATTCAATTGTTTCTCTAGGTTTATGACCATCAGTGGATTTAGTTATGGCCTTTCTATTTAAGAGATTGTGGCTGTCTAGACTCTTTCTCTCTTATCAACCACAGCTCTGCAGCTGTCAGGGTTGAATCGCTGGGTCAGGTTGGTTTAGATTAAGAAGTACATGGGCTGAGGTTGTGGCATGTCCTCAGATCTTTTTTAAAGTGAATTCGTAGCAGCTGTTCACTAGTCTGATCTGATCTGCTTTTGTAATTTGACCACAGATGTTTACAGATGATAGCTGAGGTGTTTAATAAAGCAGTTGAGTGGGCACTTTTCAAATAATTTAATATGCAAGTATTATCTTACTGAAACATGCACTATAACAAGTGCTTTGTAAATTAGAGATCATTTCCTTTTTCATATTTGGAGATTTTCTTTCATTTATTTAACACATGTAAGTCAGTTTTTGAACTTTTGCTGTGTACTAACAAAGCTCTTCATCCCCTTCATGTGATTTTATTCCATCATTACCTATGATCTCTAGCGCCCCCTGTCCATCGTAATAAGTAATGTTAATAAAACGCAGATGCACTGCTAATGTTATAATCAGCTTGCGAATTGGGGGGCTTGACACTTTTTCTTGTAAATTAGGTGTTTGTAACGTAACTACATATGTTTTTAAAGATTCAAAAAACTACCTTTAATTTTTTTGTTGTTGTTGAAACAGCCCATCAGTCTCAGAATCCAAGCAATATCTCATTCATTCATTCATTCATTCATTTTCTTTTCGGCTTAGTCCCTTTATTAATCAGGGGTCGCCACAGCGGAATGAACTGCCAACTGTTTTTTGCAGCGGATGCCCTTCCAACTGCAACCCATCACTGGGAAATAAACAATATTTATAAAACAATAAAAATAAGCTTGATCAACAAATGTGATACAGTTGATTTAAAAGAGGAGCAAATTAATCACTAAATAAAGGTCAAGTCATCGGAGCTGTATACAGAAAAATACATAAAAGTCTTTGATACAGTGAATCATACTATTCTTTTAAACAAACTGATTTCTTTGAATCTTTCTTTTTCTGCAATAGATATGTTTTCATCATATTTATCCAATAGATCTCAGGTTGTTAAAACATCACAGGCATTAGGTTGTTCTATGGGGGTTCCACAGGGAAGTATTTTGGGACCTTTACTTTTCCTGATGTATATTAATGACCTCCCTCAGGTAATCAAACATTCAGATTATTTATTGTACGCTGATGATACTGTGCTTTTTGTGTCTGGATCAAGTACAGACTCAGTTAACAATAAATTAAAAACAGATCTTCAGCATTTACATCAATGGCTGCATGACAATCATTTGACTATTAACGTTAAGTAAACAGAATGTATGTACTGTTACTCACCTAAGTGAAAATAATCCATATCCAATCCCATCACTTTCTCAAATCAAAAACTTTCCATTGTTTCTACATATCGATATTTGGGAATCAGTCTAGACTCTCACCTTACTTATTGTGACCATGTTCAAAATGTCTGTAAAAAGCTGAAGCAAAAACTATTTTTTATGGGAAAATTAGGACTCTGTTTCAGAGACCTATGTTCATGCTGTAATTTTGTCCACCTTGTCATACTGTTTGCCTGTTTGGTCACTCACAAATGATATCTTGGAGCAAATAGCTAGACTATACAATAGGGCCTATAAGACCCACAATAGACTTTCTGGATGGACAAATCACTGCTTTGCTCTATCACTCTCTAATGCTTTATCGGTAACACGTTATAATAACTACACACTATAAATCATCTATTAAGCATTAGCAAATAGTAAATTCATTATCTGTTAAGCATTAACTCTACATTATTAAACGTTATTAAGCAGTTTATAACTGAAGCTACAAATGCTCTATTCTTGACTTACAACCACATTTATAATGTGTTTAATAATTTTACTTTCATACTTTGTTAATGATTTATTTTTCATTACTAAATTAAGTATTGCATTGTTTACAAACCAGTTATTTAAGAATAGTTGGTGTTTTTAAGATCATTTAGAATGAGTTAGTAAATGACTAACATTTATATCTTAAATGTCTTTTTATTCAGGCATATATTAATAGATACTCTGTATATTAATACATGCTTTATTACTCAATTTCATCTAGTTTTGTGACCTAATCTATAGTGAGCACTATTTATGCTTTATAAATCCCTTATAAATGACAATTAAAGGCTCAGTCAAATTATAAACAGGAAAAGAGAACACAAACAACATTATTCATTTCTATTCATTTGAAGATACACAAATGAAACTGTACTTCAAATGAAAAATAAATCTTTGCAACCTTATCTAAAATAAAATTACTGTGGTTTAAACATTGCATCCTATTATATTGTTAAATGATTATATTGTTGTTGTTTTATACAATTTTATGTCGTATTTTGACACTCCTGTTATGCAGCAATGTTTAAGCTTTACAGTAATTTTACCTTTTAGATAAGATTGCTAATATTATTGTTCATTTGATACTGAGCCATTAATTGTCACTTATAAGAGATTTATAAAGCATAAATAGTCCTCACTTTAGATTAGGTCAAAAAACTGCATGAAGTTGAGTTTATAAAGCATTTATTAACATACATAGTAACCATTAGTATATGCCTGAATAATATGATTTATAAACGTTAATTTCAATAGTTTATTAATCATTTATTAACTCATTCTGAATAATCTTAAAAACCTCCAACTACACTTAAATACAAATGATTTGTAAATAATGCATAATTTAATTTTGTTATGAAAAATAAATCAGCAGCAAAGCATAAAAGTACAATTATTAAGCACATTATAAATGTGGTTGTAAATCAAGAATACAGCGTTTGAAGCTGCAGTTTTAAACTGCTTACTAACGTTTATTAAGGTAGAGTTAATGCTTAACAGATAATGAATTCACTAGATGCTAATGCTTAATAGATGATTTTTAGTGTGTAGTTATTATAACGTGTAACCACTTTATCATTTTCAAAATTACATTATGAACACAGGGACTAAACTCTACTATGAAACTTTAAATAGTGCTTCTTCAGCAACCCTTTGTGCTTTAGTACCAAAACCTAATAGGCTATAAAGACTGATGGTTCCACCAGATCTGCAACAATTGGATGTTTGCCAATACCAGCTTTTAAAAACTGTTATGGACAGAGATCTTGTATTCACAAAAGCTTAGAATGAAATCCCTCAACATCTAAAAACAATACCAACACTAAGACTTTTTTAATCCCATGCTCGTCATCTTATGGTGAACTACTGTATCACTGTAGCCACTGAGATAGTAGCCTGTCTCTCTTCATGTTCTATGCTTGGTGATTGTTTGTATTGTTCTCATGTGTTGATGGATGAGATGTTTAGTATGTCTGTATGTTTCTATGTTCTGTAGAGCAGGAACCTGCTGAAAAACAGCATCATGCTGTGTCAGGCCCGATTATCTTTTAATCTTTTCCTGTTTAAAAATGTAAATAAATTAATAAATAAATGAAAGCAAATATATTTATATAAATATATAATAGAATAAAATAAATCTATTTTAAATGTGCCTAATGTTGCAGTTATAGTTTTGGGAATAGCCAAAATGATACATTTTTGTTTTACATGAAAAATTATTATAATATTAAGTAAAGATCAAGTAAATTGTATACATTTTGTTCCATAAATCTATAAAATTGTGATGTGAAAGATAGCTAAGAATGTAATTTGGAACTTTACCAAAACACTTTGACAATTAAACATCTTAAACATTCCAGGCTTTTTACCAGTAATGACAAGTTTATTGTTTATGCTTACCCATAGCATGTCCTCCGGGTCAGTGGGGTCCCAACTGCATTCACACTTGCAACTGTCACAATGGAGCATTCTGCAGTGCTTATGACGGCGAGTGTAAATGTACAGCCGGCTGGACAGGTCTGTACTGC
Source organism: Danio aesculapii (assembly GCF_903798145.1). NCBI lineage: Eukaryota > Metazoa > Chordata > Actinopteri > Cypriniformes > Danionidae > Danio > Danio aesculapii. Next base: position 16,429,633 of record NC_079444.1, on the reverse strand, counting down.
ACACAAAGTAAGTACCAATTTCTTTCACAATGATTTTCTTTCAATTACTAGCAGCTGTAATTGGTTACAGTCTTGGAAGTTCAATAACATTTGGTCATGACATTTGCTGTCTTCTTGTCCTGCAGGATGTCCATTGGGTTTCTATGGTAAGGACTGTGTGCAGGCATGTCAGTGTGAGAATGGTGCAGACTGCAATCACATCTCCGGTCAGTGCACATGCCGAACAGGCTTCATGGGACGTCACTGTGAACAGAGTCAGTATGGGAAAGAGCTTTTAAACAGTAGTGCTATTATTTGATATTTTAAAACGTATGTACTGTATGTGTCTGTATCTGATCCAGCATAATTTTTACTCGCTTTCAGAATGTCCTGCGGGTTCATATGGATATGGCTGCCGGCAAGTTTGTGATTGTCTCAATAACTCCACCTGTGATCACATGACTGGCACATGTTACTGCAACCCGGGCTGGAAAGGCACACGATGTGACCAGGGTAATGTTAACAGAGCATTTACAATCAATCAACTTTAGAAGAAGGAAGTAACTGTGTCTTAAAAAAATAAAGTCGTTGCTTTATAATTATTAAATAAACAAACTACCTGCATAATTATGAAAGTTAATTTAAGTCAGTGGGTTTACCGACTTGTTTAAAGTAAAATCAACTAGTTGTTTTCAAGGCAAGGGGTTAGCTCACTTTTTAAAAGAAACTAATCGCTTTTACAGTGATAAAGGGACAAAAGCTGTCACTGGGGTGGTACCTTTTCAAAACATACACATTTGTACTTAAAGGGTCCATATTGGTACCTCAAAAGCTTATATTTGTACCTAAACATTGTATGATGTACACTTGTGTACTTTCTAAGTGTTAAAATGTACCCTAGAGATGTTAATATGGACACTTTAGGTTCAAATGTGTAGCTTTTAAAAAGGTACCACCCCAGTGACAGCTCTCGTACCTTTATTTCTGAGAGCTTACGGTAAACCCATATACTACATTTACAATTAATATGCACCAAATTAAGAGTTTATTGATGAAAACGTCATAGTTTATGGCAATAATTGCACGAATTGTACCCTAAAATAAAATGTGACTGATACAAGATGCTTCCAATGTAGCTACACTGTTAACAATGGGAGCCATCTGCTTTAGTCACACACAATGAGGTGTTATGTAAATGCATGGAATTGTTTCTTATCTTTGACTGTGACGCTGCTGTTTTATGTCTTTCTCAGCTGGAGTGATTATTGTAGGGAGTCCCAATAGTTTGACAAGCGCAGCTATGCCAATGGATTCATATCAAATTGGTGCAATCACAGGAATCATCATCCTTGTACTTCTTGTGCTCATCCTCCTCTTCCTGTTCATCATTTACCGCAAAAAACAGAAAGGCAAAGAATCCACAATGCCTTCTGTCACGTACACACCTACTATGAGGGCCAACACTGATTATGCCATTGCAGGTCAGTGTTCCAATTGTTGTGATAATGCCTCTATTCATTACAATAGTTATACATTTCTTATTATTCTTTTGATTAACTGTATAAGTCAGGGTGACTCGTATGGCAGAACAGGGTAGCTTCAGAAGTAACTGTGTCTGTTTGTGATTTTTTATTTTTTTTTTCCTAGAGTCACTCCCACAAACTGAGGTCCTTCCCAACAGTAACTATTTCTCCAACCCCAGCTACCATACGCTGACCCAATGCAGCAGTCCACCTCATGTCAATAACATACCCTATGGAAAGGTGGGTAACTCTAGTATAACACTAGTATAGGGTCCAATTCACACTATTAACTAGAGGTTTAATACCTGCCTATGATCTAGTTCTACATCCCTAAATTTCCCCAATACCTACACCCAACTACTACCTAAATAACTATTAATAAGGAGCAATTAGAAGTTTATTGAGCTAAAAGTCATTCTTAATGGTTTGTTAATAGCAAGAATTGTACCTTAAAGTGTGACCAAATGGTGTTATAAAAAGTCTTATTTGTTTACCGTACTATGACACATTGTAATGTAATGTGTATTTATATAGCGCATTAATCATGTATGGCCATACACCCAAAGCACTTCAGAATCATGGGGGGGGGGTCTCTACACACCACCACCAGTGTGCAGCATCCACTTGGATGATGCGACGGCAGCCACAGGACAACGGCGCCAGTGCGCTCACCACACACCAGCTATTAGTGGGGTGGAAAGACAGTGATAGAGCCAATTCGGTGGATGGGGATGATTGGGAGGCCATGATCATTAGGGATGATTGAGGCCAGGACACCGGGGTTACACCCCTACTGTTTACGAGAAGATTTTTAATGACCACAGAGAGTCAGGACCTCGGTTTAACGTCTTATCCGAAAGACAGTGCCCACTGACAGTGTAGTGTCTCCTTCACTTTTACTTGGGCATTAGGACTCACACAGACCACAGGTTGAGCACCCCCTGCTGACCTCTCTAACACCACTTCATTGTTAGAATCATTCTTTTTAACAGGATCTTCTAAGTGAATCGGTTTCTCGAGTTATTTAGTTATTAAAACAGTACACTGAGATCGGATTTGAGAACGGGTGAACTCATAATAATGCGCATGTGTGATTCAGTGAACCGATCATGGTGATGTTTTAACTGACTGAAATTATGATTGTTGACTGCATATTTTTGGTATGTTGAGCCCAAACATGGGAGGATTGTCACGAAAGATCTGGTTCACAAAAAAGATCTGAACTTTCCATCAATACTGTGTATCTAACCCCAGAAGCAGCCTTGCACACATATTGAACGGTACTTAGGCCTGCTATCTCGTGGGCTGTTGCATTTGAATTTGAGGATGGGTAGATGGTGTTCATGTGTCCTCTGAATACAAATTTTAAAAATATATCTTTGGTTGAGCTATTATACAATATTCTGATGATTTTGTATCTTGCACCTAAAAATATTCTAATTTATAAAAAAAAAACTAAAACTAATACTGAAACTTATAAAAACTAAACTAAAACTAAGCAATTTCAAAATATAAAAACTAATAAAAACTAATAAATCTACCTCTAAAACTAATTAAAACGAACTGAATTTGAAAACAAAAAGTTGATTATAACCTTGCAGCCAATCCCTGTAGACAAGAAAAATCAACATATAAAGTAGTGACCATAGTTTGAAGGAAAATAGTGCAGTAAAAGTGTAGACAACTTTTAAAAACTTTTTTGTAAAGTACAATTCCTGAGAAAAACTACTCAATTGCAGTAACTTGAGTATTTGGAATGAATTACTTTACACTCCTGCTAACTGGCATTTTATGCCTGCATTAATCTGGAAACATCTGAAAGCATTTGACACAATAATGTTGAACTCCATTGCCATTTTATGTATGCAATCGCCCTTATGTTTTGCTGAGATCTGATGATAGACTGATTGACAGTCAAAACTGGCAACAATGTTGCCTTCTGTGGACAGAAGGCCAAAACAGGGCAATAAAGATTTTTAAAAATACCTGAATTACTGTAGACCTCTAATTGTTGAATAGTTCTGGGAACACAGCACTAATACCTATGGTGGAGATTTTTATTTTACTATATACAATACTGCTTTAAAATAAAGCGTTTACATGGATTACCCTGTGTCTGTGTTGTTAGAAACAGATTTTAATTTAGTGAAACTAAACTGTTTCTGCCTTGAATCCTGCCATTTTAAGAAACCAATTGAATTCCTGAGTTAATCCAAATGACCTTCCCTGTAGATATCTGGAGTTGAGGAGTTATGTGGAACGTCATATAAAGGCACTTGCTATAATTGTTAATTTTCTTCTGCCTGACAGATGAACAACAACCAGTTGTTTGTGAACCTGAAGAACACTGAGCCAAGGAAGCGGCTTTCCCTCCTGGATCACACAGGAACTCTACCAGCTGACTGGAAACAAGGCGGATCCTTTAGTGAACTTGGTGTGACCTCCAGCAACCACCATCACAACAAATACTACAGTGAAACATTTCACACGATAATGTTTAGCAGAACAATATTTGCAAAAAGAATACTGTACATAAATTCAACAATTCAGATCTAGAAGCAGATTAATTGTATTTTTTTGTTAGACAAATATATTTTGCAGAACAATTATATTTTTTAACTAAGAAAAGTTACATTTATCAAGTTAATGAATTCTTTCCCAGTAATGGGTTGCGGCAGGAAGGGCATCCTCTGCGTAAAACATATGCCGGAATAGTTGGTGGTTTATTCCGCTGTGGTGAATCCTGATAAACAAGGGACTAAGCAGAAGGAAAATGAATGAATGAATGAATGAATGAATGAATGAATGAATGAATGAATGAATGAATGAATGAATGAATGAATGAATAAATGAATAAATGAATAAATGAATGAATGCAGTTGATGAATTCAAGCAATGAATTACATGTAAGTATGAAATTGATGACAATATGGCACGTATAAAATAAGGTGTCACTGCTTTGGAACATTTCATGTTTTGATACATATAACAATTATATTATTTTAAATAGTTAAAAGATTTTCTGTTGTATGCTAGTTGAAATAGATAATGATTTTTAGAAGTATTAAGTACTTATTGAGTAATTAAATTACTTTTCAGACAAAGTAATTAGAAAAGAAATTCAATTACAAGTTTAAGTAATTAGTAATTTATTTGTTTTTGATGTAACTTAATCAACATTGTTTCTAACCTCACTTTACACACATTAGAATCTTTACTGTAACATTTCACACACTTCTTTCACACACAGCACCAGCATGTTTAAATGGATGAATGTTTACCTTTATTTGTTCCTTTTACAACTGTGAGTTGGGTAACATACCTTTGACTTATTCTGTCTTGATTTTTCTCATTAGGAGCTTATGGAGTTGACAGGCATTACATGGGCAAGTCGCTTCGAGGTAAAATATCATTTAGCAAGGAAAGAGTCTTTAGCAGATGGAAGGAATGATGTCATCATTTACTCTCTTTTGTCTTGATCCAAACACATATGCAGTTTTTAACATGGAAAATGTGATTTGAAAGATTGTTTTCAATAGGGTTAATGGGGTCTGATGTATTTGTACCCCAGTACGGTCCATATGTCATTTTTTGGTAATACGTTACAATATCAGGACATGAATAATGATGTACTGATGTTTAAACTAAATGTTACTTTATTATGAACTGACACACTAAACCACATAACAGCCACAGTATTTTTTTAATTTGGAAAGTAATGTCTGTTTTATGAATATGTTAATGTGATACTTCACTCTTGAATGTGAGGAAGCAGTGCCCTGGAGCCCAGGCCACTGAAACCACTGGGTAGATTTGAAGAGAAGTATTTGAATGATGCAAAACAGGTGTTTATTATTGTTGCTTTGTGCCTATAGTTTACATAGAGCAAGTATATATACAGTTGAAGTCAAAATGATTAGCTAAATATTATTTTTCCTTTTTTTCCAAATATTTGCCAGATGATGTTTAACAGAGAAATGAATATTTCACAGTATTCATTCATTCATTTTCCTCTGGCTTAGTCCCTTATTATTAACCACCAACTTATCCATCATACTGTATGTTTTACACAGCAGATACCCTTCTTGCCGCAACCCAGAATTGTGAAATTCTTTCACAATATTTTCGATAATATTTTTTCTTCTGGAGAAAATCGTCTTTTTTTTCAGCTAGAGTAAAAGCAGTTTTTAATAATAAAAAAAAACAATTTAAGGTTAATAATATTAGCCCTCTTAAGCAATATATTTTTTGATTGTCTACAGAACAAACCATCATTATACAGTAACTTGCCCAATTAACCTAGTTAAGTCTTCAAATTGCACTGAATATTAGTATTTTGAAAAATATCTAGTAAACAATTATGTACTGTATCATGGCAAAGAAAAAATATCAGTTATTAAAAATTTCTTATTAAAACTATTATGTTTAGAAATGTGCTGAAAAAAATATTTCCATTAAGCAAAATATGGGGAAAACAAATATAAAGGTGGGCTAATAAATCAGGAGGTATATGTGTATGTGTCACAATGGGCTCACTCACAAATGCAGAGATCTCAACAATCATCAAAAACATCAATTTATTTACAAAAACACTCACAACAGGCACTGGAACATCAAAACACAGTCAGGACAAGGAGCTGGTGACAATACAATACCAGAACAAAGAATAAACTGAACTTGGGGGTATAAATACTCAACACATGAATAAACTGAATGCATATAGGGGTGTGACAACAGGTGTAACACATGACGTAAACAGAAGCACATGGAACAAACACATGGGACATCAACAACTACATGAACACATCACAGACACACCAGACTTGTGACAATATGACTTATGTTGTAATTAATTAAGAATAGTTTTTGATTATTACAAAGCCTTAAATAACCAATCGTTTATAATAAAAACATTTAGTTTAAATGTTAAACATCATTATGTATGCACTGTTATTGTAACATATTACCAACATGAACAAATACTATAATACTTGTTTTAGAAGCGTGTACTTGTTTTGGATCATACAATAGAAAAGTAATTGAATTACTCTGTTGTAGTTGTTCTGTAGTTGCTATTGTTACACAACAGCTATAGTAATATAAACAATTTATCCAATACTGTAGTTTTGTACAAATACAGTTGAAGTCAGAACTATTAGCCCCCCTTTGAATTTCTTTTTCTTTTTTAATTATTTCCCAATTGATGTTCAACAGAGCAAGGAAATTTTCACAGTATGTTTGATAATATTTTTTCTTCTGGAGAAAGTCTTATTTGTTTTATTTCAGCTAGAATAAAAGCAGTTTTTAATTTTTTAAAAGCCCTTTTGAGGTCAAAATTATTAGCCCCTATAAGCAATTTTTTTCATTAGTCCACAGAACAAACCATTGTTATACAATAACTTGCCTAATTACCCTAACCCAGTCATTAGAAATGAGTTATTAAAACTATTATGTTTAGAAATGTGTTGGAATAAAATATTCCCTCCGTTAAACAGAAATTGGGGAAAAAATAAACAGAGGTGCTAATAATTCAGGGGGGGGGGCTAATAATTCTGACTTCAACTGTGTATATGGTATATTCACTGATCAATAATAGGAATTCTTTATAGGTCAGTGGGTATATTAAACTACAGTACATCACAGTTTACTGTATTAATAACTGAAATATACTCTGGTACAGTAATTCTACAGTATGCTGTTGCATTCATTGACAAACTGTTGTAAATATACTCTCAGAAATAAAGGTAGCTGTCACTGGGGTGGTACCTTTTTAAAAAGTACAAATTTGTACCTAAAAGGTCCATATTAATACCTCAATGGTACATATTAGTACCTAAATAGTACAAAAGTGTTCCTCTTAAAATTTTTAGGTACTAACATATACTTTTGAGGTACCAATATGGACCCTACAAGTACAAATGTTTACCTTTTGAAACCGTACCACCCCAGTGACAGCTCGCATACCTCTATTTCTGAGTGTACTATAATATGTACAGTATAATATACTTTTCTATAGTATGGTTCAAAGACACTATAGTATTTACTATAAACTACTATAGTAGTTTTTCATATGGGTACCCTTATTTTGTATTGCAAAAAAGAAAGAAGTAATAGATTTCTTGAATATAAGTTGAGTAAATGAGGACAGTGTTGATTTTGAATGGACTGTCTCCTTTGAAAAATTTCATGAATGGTTTTGTTTTTATCTCTGTAGACCTTGTGAAGAGTTTGCCCTATCATGCCAGTTCCTGCTCTCTGAATAGTTCAGAGAACCCATATGCCACCATCAAAGACCCTCCTCTGCTGTTGACCAAGAGCACTGAGTGTGGTTATGTGGAAATGAAGTCTCCTGCTCACAGAGATTCGCCATATGCTGAGATACATTCCACCAGCCCTGCCAACAAAAATGTCTATGAAGTTGGTAAGCTGACAAGTTAGCTGAAATTGAAATGGTTTAAACTGCTATAATTTTCTCACAAAATTTTTCGTATTTAAAAAATGTAGTTCCCCTTCGGATGGGGAACTCCAATGCTATGTGGAAACTTCCACTATGGGGATTTCGTCAGAATCCAATCATCTGAAAGAGTATAAAAACGGGCCAATGAAATGCCAATGAGTTGGCAGCGTCAGCGTGCACAGCTGGCGTCAATGACAATCAGTCATGCTATAAAGACGCAGCCAGTGCCATGCTCGACATCCTTTCACTTTCAGAGCCTTTCACGAAGCTTCTGAGAGGGTCTTTGAGGGTATCTCCAACCTGTGTCTACAGAGAGAGATCGAGAAGCAGCTTCTCCCGGTCCAGAGCGCGTATACGCAGTGGCAGATGTTCGAGCTGGGTATTTCTCCCTTGCTTGGCGTCCTTTGGATCCGGTCCTCCAAGAGCGGTTTGTATATAGGAAAAAAGCTTTCCTAAAAGAGCAACACGGTCGTGCAGCGCGTCTTTTTCAAGACGTCACTCCGACCGTGCGTTTCTGGATGCGGTGGTTTCCTATCCCCGGATGATGGGCACGAGCACAGCGTTTCATGTCTGGGGGTCCAGCATGTTAATGCGGTGCTCGCGGAAGAGAAGAGAAGCGCTCCGTCCTTGGATGGTCGCTCTCTCACCTGATGACACCGGGGGTCCGATGTCCATCGCTGCATCGGAGGATGGGCTGTCATTGTCTGAGGATGCGAGCCTGCTCGCTCCCTCCCTCCGGGGTGGAGAGCGCGGCGTTAGCATCTAAAAAGCAGACGTGATGGCCGTGCTTTCTCGGGCTGCTTCGGCCGTGGGTCTGGTGATGGTTTATCCCCCAGCCCCGCGGCCGGACCGACTAGATGGGTGTATGTGGAGGATATAAGGAGGCAAGACCTTCAAAGCCTCCCGTCCCCTTCTTCCCGGAAGTGCACAGTAAACTCACGCTGTCCTGAGGGCACTTTTTTTCTGCCCGATCTGCGTGCGCTTCCATCTTCACCATCCTTGGAGGTTGGGCTGTCAAGGTCTGACGAGGATTCGGACCCGCTCGCTCCCTCCGGGACTTTGAGCGCGGCGTCGAATCCAGAAGCAGACTTTGCGGCTGTGTTTCCCCAGGCTGCTTCGGCCGTGGCTCTGGAGATGGTTTATCCCCCAGCTCCGCGGCCGGACCGATTAGAGGGGTGTGATGTGGAGGATGAAGGCGAGACCTTCTAAGCCTCCCCATCCCCTTCTTCCTGGATGGGCACAGTAGGCTCACGCAGTGTGCTGCGTGCGCCTTTCCCCTCACCATACACGCTATGGCCACCTACCAAGCGCAGGCGCTGGCCCGGCTGCCCGAGGATGGTTCTGACCCAGGACTGAGCATGCGCTCCGCACCGCAACCGACTATGCTCTTACAAAAAAAAAAAAAAAAAAAAAAAAGTCGGCTGTGTGTGCCCTGGGAAGGACGATGATCACACCCGTGATCCAGGAATGCCACCTCAGGCTAAACCTGGTGATGTGCGTGACGTTGACAAAGTTCGCTTTCTTAACTCGCCCATTTCCCAGGCTGGCCTGTTCGGCGACACTGGCAGTGAATTCGCCCAGGAATTCACGCCGGTGATAGAGCAGTCGGAGGCGATGGGCGAGGTCTATGGAACAAAATCAATGCCAAAAGTATTGAATTAAAAAGCTTGTTGAATAGCACAAACTGAAAAAAATAATACACCGTATTAACAAGTTCTTGCATTTTAATGACTTGAATTGCAGGGTTTGTATTTTTAGGTCCTGAAATTTAACATAGCTGTTTATTTAAGCTGTGAATAGTTCAACTAAAATATTTCAAACATGTTTTCGTACTTATAAATTCAATAATTCATTTTCAATTTCCAGGATTCACTTACAAAATATTCAATACCCTTTAAAAATACGATGTATAATATTCAAAAGGTAATTTTCAGTTCATTTTATTTCAGTTCAAATATTCGTTTCCATAAATTCAGTGGCTCAAATTCGACTGTTAAAATTCAACATTACATCCGGGAACTGCAGGAAAAGCAATAGATTGCAGATTGAAGATCGCCAGCTGCTTTTCCACCAGCAGGTGGAGATGGAATAATTTAAGATTTTTTACCCAGTAAATAGACGAGAAAAAAAGCTAATAAAGGCACAAAAGTAGCATTTAATATTAATATCAATGTCTTGGACATAAGTAATAAAATGAGTATGAGTAAAACAAGTAAATGGTCTTTTGGTCATTTATATTTGCCCTTATGTAACAGAAGCCAGTTGGTGATCGCGTAAACCTCACTCCTCGGATTCAGCGACAGACGTTCTTCTGCAGTGCCATTCACAGACTCTTAAATGGGCAGGTGCTCATTACGCTACGTGGTAGGGATGTGACGGTGACGGCG